>NC_050522.1:9388187-9439326 GCF_002922805.2 Oryzias melastigma
TGTATAAATATAATAAAGTCATACCTGGAACAAAAAGTGCAACTTTTCTAAAGTTTTTTTTATGTTTTTTGTGGATTTTAGCACTCTTTAGAGTATTTTGTAGGTAAATTATTCAAAAAATAATTTGATAGCAAAAATAATTTATTAAAAAGAATTTCGCATTTTTCTTGTATTTTGTGAATTATTTTAGATTTTTTAGAATGATAAAGCCATACCTGCTGTGCGGCGCGCGCGGCCTGCTCTTCGTACACATCCAGGTTTTTCGTCATGTGCTGCAGGGCTTCATGGCGGGTCACGGGGACCCGGGGGTCTGGGTTTAAGATGACCCTGTGCTCGAACACGGCTGCAACATACGAATCTCCAACAGTCTCTGTTGGACTGCTAAAAAGACCGACAAAAAACACTAGGAGCAGCATAGTGCTTCAGGTGAAAATGAATCTTGTGTTCTGGTTAAACTTCAGCACGATGAAGTCATTGAGTGATAAGACGCAGAGATGGTGAAATATTCTCCTTCAGAGTTAAATTTAAAACCAAAAGGTAGACTTTTCATTTCTGTCATAACCCGAAGCACCTAAATGATGTGAAAATTATTTTTAAGCGGAAAAGAATTAAATGCAAACAAGAATGTCACAAAACCAGAATCGTTGTTCAGGTTTTATTTTGAAATCACAAAACGGAAGTAAACAGTATTTAACCCGGACGTACTTGTTAGTTGCTCTTTTGCAGAGGACTGAGTTTCGATTAATTTGTTGACTAGTTTAAGACAACAAATATTTACTTTTTGTCATCTTTATTCCAATATGATGTGTTATTCCAGGTAAACAGCCCACTGTACATCATTTATTCTTATTTTAAACTGAACACATGACCGCTAGCACCCACGTTGCAACAATGTCAACGGAGCCGGAGGTCGCCCCGTCAAAAGCCAGTCAATTGATAAAGAACTGCTGGAGCTGTCGGATCATCTCCGGCGGAGGACTGTTTCTGTCCGGGGCTTATGTCTTTAACGCTGCACGGAAGGTGATGCGGCAGGGGGCTCCCATCTCCATCGGGACCGTGGCGCAGATTACATTCGCCGCATGTGAGTGAGACCTGCTTCGGTTCTGGTTCCGAGCTGCTTCCCGCGGATCTGTACTGGAATGAACTCTGTGTTTATCTTTCAGGTTTGGCCTCTTGGGGGATCGTTATCCTGGCTGACCCAGTGGGAAAGGCGACGAGAAAGGCATGAACTGTACGGCAACTGTTAAAGGACAATTTTAACTCCAAAGTGTCTTTAGACTGACAGAAAAAAATATACTAGATTAATCATTGTTGTGACTTCATCAGACTCTGAAAATGCTGCTTGAAACTTGTTGTTCATCATCCAAATGTTGATTTTAATCCGTGTCTGCAGATCACATAAAATAATGTGAGCTCCAGTGTGTCAACATCTACAATATTGAAGCTGAAATACAATTATTTATAAATTGAACCGCAAATCATAGCAGTTGATTATATTTGTTCTTCTTTTTAAAAATAAAGGTTGATGCATCCTCATTCTTGTTTGCTTAACATCAGAAAAACTAGATTCCTTGTTCAGGAAAAATGACTCACAACTTCATTTTTTGATCATCTTTTGATCTATTGTAAAAGTGTTCCCAGTGGTCGAAATGACAATTTTGCTATTTGAAGCCAAAATCAAAACACTTTTGTGGTTTTCTAGGACAGTTTTTTTGTCCTGCAGTGGCAAAAAATTCACCTCTGAGTTGTGGGTGGTACCGTCAGTGCAGAGCAAGCCCATCCCCACTTCCCATCCCTGTTGCTGAGAGCTCTCTGTTTACACTCTCTCTCACTAGCTCACAGGCCTTTACACCCCAACCTAGTAACATGCAATATCAGAGCTATCCAGATGTGTAGTTTTAAATCCAGATTCCAGTTTAAACGAAAACAAAGACGTTCATGGATCTACTGGTCTGCAAGTGGATGCATCAGATTGGAGCAGAGCTGGAAACTAGTGGCCCGCAGTGTATTTTATACACTTCATCTGCCCCTAATTCTTTACAACTTGAATAAAGAAATAAAGTAATTTAAACCTTTTTTTGTTTTTTAATGCCCTCCTGTACGAACCGGTCCCGGATAAGCGGAAGAAGATGGATTGATGGATGTCCTCCTTTAGAAAAATACCACAAGAACAGGGAATCTTTAAATATGAAGCCTTCAAACCAAATCTTTGTTAGAGTCCAACATAAAATTCTGACTTGGTTTGTTAAGTTTTTTTCAGTTATTTATCTAAAGGTGAAAAAGACATTCAAAAAGTAGACTTAAGACTAATTGTACTTTAATAATATAGAATAATAAATAAATAATAAAGAGTAAAAAAAATACTTTAAATATTACCTTGAAAACATATGGTTTTTATTTAAAAAAATATATAGAATCAGTTCATAAAATTTTAAGAAACCTGATTATTTCAGGTATGAAAAGACAAATAGGAATCAAATATTGTAAATAATATAAGTCACCGTATTAAGTCTTTTTCCAATGAGATTGAATTATAAACAATGTGTTGAGTTAAATAAGGATGGATGATGCTGGATTCAAACTTATTAAACATACTATTTTTCAAAAACATCTTCTAGTTTAAAAATAAAAATCAATTTCCTAGTGATATTTAAAAATTATAGGGGTACTATAGCACACACTTTTAATCTGACTTGTGATGTCATCAAAAACACTGTGTGCAAATCTTGTATTACAATAAATAAAAATGTTAGCAAAAGTTAGAATGAGGTATGCTAAAGTCAAAGTTCTTTTGAGTGCAATTTTTACTTAAATCTGCATGTTTGTTTGATGTTTGTGAAACTGCAGACAATCATAAATAAAAGCCCAGATCTCTACAAAAACAAGAACGACATGAACCTGCAGGTTTTGTTGTCCGAGTTGCTTTTTTATTAGTGTTATATTGATCTGAGCACAGGTGCTCGCATAAAACAAACAAACCCATAAGCTTTATGCCAAAATAATAAAACCCTTGTCATTTTCAGTCGTGGAAAATGATCATGACATTCTGATTCACTTCTTTTTTTTAGATTAAAGAAAAATATGAAAATAGAGTTGAAGTACAATTAGGCACACTATTAACACATACTGTACACAGATATGCACACATGTTCATTATTACATATTCATATATATATATATACTGGGGTTAAAAAAAAGTCGAGCCTTCCTGTTTGGAGAGGTGTGCAGAGGTTTTAAGGTGACATCATGGGATCGGCGGTTTTCACTCCGAGAAGAGACGATCGGTGGCTGCTCGGCGCCAGTCGAGGGAGATGCGACTGAAACCGGAGGGAGTGGGACTCCCACGTTTGCTACAGTAAGTGCTAATCAGCAGTGATCAGAGTCTCTGTGGAGCCGCTCAACCCATTTCAGACAGAATTTCGTGTAAACGCATGAAGGGAGTTGGGTTTTCCTCGCACTCCACACGGCGCTCTCATACCTATAGGTTCATGAATCAGCCGTGACATGGAACATCCTCGACCACTGCAAGAGCGGGCAGTGAAAAAACAAAAACCCTGCACTCCAAAAAAAAAAAAAAAAAGAAACCACAGACTTATAAAACAAGTCTGTAAAAGAATTAACCTTCTAGAACAACGGAATGTCAAGTTCACGGGGACTCCTTTCATGTTTTCTCCAATAAAAATATTATTTTCATTACACAATAAATCAAACTGCACATGCATCAAAGGAACAAAAATATATATTGCACCAAAAAAAAAAAGTAAAAGTATGTTGATATCCTTTAAAGTTCAGTCGTGTGAAGGAGAGCTCCCCCTGGTGTGCAGGTCAGTATAAACTGATTCTTGTTTTAAGGCTGGTGCACTAGAGCTCACACTGGCACAGTTTCTGTCTGACTGAAGACAAGCAAACACGCATACACCCCATTCTACACCAGTACATTCAAGAGCGGGCCCCCCTACGGAGACGCGCCTCAGTCTGTCCTTTAAGAGATATTTCTACTGATTGGGGAGGACTTTGGGTTCTTCACGTGAAAAAGCAAAACTAGAACGTGAATCATTAACAGTTTAAAAACAGCTTTACAACAAAGTCCTTAAGTGTTGTTGTTTGGGTGAAAAACAAATCCTAACAGTGATGTGAAAAAAAATAATTTTGTCTAATTGGTTAAAAAAAAACGTTTTTTAGGTTTGAATTGTTTTAAACTCAAAAAGCAGCTTTTATCCCAAACCTTTATTTTTGATGACTTAAAAAAAGTGAAATATCCCTTTAAAGCTTTACCGTCTAAAAGTCTCCTTCAAATGAGCAGAGAAATGAAGCACAGTGTCTCAGAGTCACACCAGCACACGAGCAGGATGAGCTTTGGTCGTCACGGTTACGACAGTAGTCTTAAAGGGGATGGGAGTGCTACGGATCACACTCTGAGGAACCAGCGAGAACAGGATGGGGACATTTGGACAGAAAGGAAAATAAAACACTATCGAGCGACTTTTCTTTAGGGTTTGAGTGCAATTGGTATTTTTGGTTGTCCTCAAAACGAAGATGTTTGATTACAGCTGAGTGGGATGGAGAAAGTGGGAAGATAAGGCAAGGTGTGGATCTACGCAATCTAGCCCTAAAAAATAACCCCCAAAATATCTGTGTTCTGCTCTTTGGACCACAACAAAGCAGCAGGGCCTCACCTGGGATAAAGCTCAACGTAAAACTCACAAGAGGGAAAGAATATATAAAAAACTGAAGACTGCCATGTCGAGTCTCGGTGCAAATGAGAGGATTTGTGTTCTTCACAGGGTGACAGCGAGGCAGAGGCGTTCATCCTTCGGCTCCATGAGCGAAAGGATCATCTGGACGAGTGGAGTGTTTTCGCCGACAGGAATGTGCAAGGAAAGAGGAAGGGCGGAGCTCGCACGCGCCTCCAAGTTCACGCCCTCCCGATCCCCGGCGCCGTGGAGATGACCCCGTGCCCTGATGCGCGGCTCCTTTTCCTGTCACCTCTTCGATGAGGGGCATTTGAGTTTCTGGTTGTATCTGTGGATGCGTGGAGAACGGGAGTGCAGCTTGACGAAGAGCTCGGGGAACTTGTACTGAGGAAACATGGTCTCCAGGAAGCCCTCCAGGAACACGTAGACCAGCCGCCGGTTCATGGGCTGGTACTGAAACATGTCGAAGACGCGGAGGATCCCCTTTCTGGTGGTTTCTGCTCCGATGATGTGTTTCAGTTCATCTGAGACACAAATACGGCGGGATCATCAGCATATTCATTAACCCCAATGTTTTAGCTCCTGTTTCACATTCTTTGGTCAACCGTAACTCTTCAACAGTTTAACCTTTTTAAACGGTTAAAGAGACGCGAACAAATATGGTGGGTGAGTGAGAACACTGTAGACGGTGAAGGTATTTTTACCTGGCATGATCCCCAACAAGCTCGTCTTGGCGGCCACTCGCGTCCTCATGCGGATGCTCTTGTCCCGACGGGGCGGGCTCTCTGCCAGAATCCCATTGGGCCAGTAGGAGTCCCTAATCAGAGGGAAACAGCGTTATAACGAGTTTCATCAGACCAACCAAGGACTTCTGCGGTGAAAGATGGGAGAGTACCTGAACTTCTTGACATATTCTGCCACCTGCTCTGGTGACGTCAAATAGTCTACATGATCTACTATTTTCCTGCAGAGACAAAAGAATGAAGGTCAATGACGAGCTCTTGTCAAAGTGTTCTCTGCGTGGGTTTGGTGGGCTGCTGACCTGTTGATAGTGTCTCCATAAGTGGCTCTGATCAGCTGCTGCAGAAGGTTCTTGATGTTCCGGCGCAGCCACTGGTTTTTCTCCTTCAGGTCAAACACCTCGTCCATCAGCAGCAGCATCACCCGCAGTGGGATGTTGTCATCCACCTGAGCAGGAAGAAACACGCATGTTCTCAAACATTCTAATTTTTAAGATTTTTTTTCTGTAGTGTTCTAGTTATAAACTGCCCAATCAGATGCCTCAATTAAAGGAGGTGGTCTCACGTCTCACGTCTGGAAACATATGAAAGATTCTCAAGTGGTAGGGGCGTGGCTTTACGACAAACTCACTCCTGATTGGTGAGAGTGGTTGCCATAGAAATGTTTTCTTATACTGATTCTGACCAAACACACCTCATGTAGTTCCAACATGGCGACGTCCGTATCGCGATAAAATGGCAACTGAATTGATGTCATTTAGTTGGAGCATTAGATTTTAAATCAGGAATTACCCTTTTTAGTGCACTAAAAAGGCATATTTAAAAAAAAAAAAGCAACAACACTTCAGCTATGTCTGAATCCCTCCCTAACTACTAAAAAACTATATAGTGCAGGACTATATTATATGTCCTATATTATATATGTCCTGGATTTACCATGTTCACCACTTTTTTATTTCCGTTTTCTTAACGCCGGATATGACGTCACCGATTTCAAAAACTGAAAATCGGATCAATACGAACATTTCACAACGTCTACTTGTGACTCCACTGTGTTCTGATGATGGTTTGTTAATAAATTACATTTAAACATGCTTTTTTTGCAAAAAATGTTCAAATGCAATGCATTGTGGTCTATATTTGCTAATGTAGTGAGCATCAATGTATGCTAGTTTTTCGCAAAGACTTCATTCGGACTCAATTTTGGAATTGTACCACTAGAGAATGGCGAACGCATTATATAGTGCACTATATAGCGAGTACTGAAGGAATTCAGACATATCCTGGGTCCTAATATCTGCAGAGCCTTATATGTTGATTTATTCTGATTGAGCTGTTGCAAGCAAGGTATTTTTTATTTTATTTTATTTTTTATCAAACCAGGTTCGGAGTTACAGGCATTGTGAATATGCTAACGCAGCTAACGTGGATAATGTGTAGCAAGTAACAAACAAGTTCTAGAATTAATAAAGTTACTAAAGTCAGACTGACGGCTTATTTGTGACTCTTGTCTCGCTTAATGCGCCTTATTAGGCATAAATTAAACAATAAAGCATTTATGAGACTTTTGTTTTCTGGTTTAGAATAGTGATAGTAAGGCAGTGTTTTGCTTTATTTATTTCATTCCTTTGGCCTACCCTTGGTCCTTACCTCCTCCCTTTATATGAAATAAAAATTTAAACTTCATTCACTGTGTTCTTATGTGACGGGACCATCCAGCCCTACACTTTTGTGGACGTAACATAATCGGGGGCTCGTCCGGGATATCCTTTACCTGGACGTAACAGGCTTATAGCTCAAAAATATGCCTTTTCTATGGGTGAAGTCACTCTCACTTGGTCCAGTTTTCATATACAGTCAAAGGTTGAAGTGAATGAATCAACACTCAGACTGGAGACTCACGTTATCATCAAGCTGAGCAGAGACTCTACAGTGTTCTGGGTCAATGTCCGACTTAGGGACGAGTGGAGGCACCTGGGGATAAAACCAAACTCAGATTGTTAGAAAAAAATACACTCGTGAGAAAAAAGAAACGTCATCAAATGTTAGCGGCTTTTACCTTCAATACTGACTGTTTAAAGTCTTGACCGATTCGTTCCGACATGCGACCCATGTTGTCAGAGACTTTGGTCATTCCCTCAGCCAGACTGTCAGGCAGAGATTTCACTGCAGTGGATACATTCTTTATGGAGCTCCGCAGGGGATTTACAAAGGTGTCTATCTAAAGAAGCCAAAAACAAAAATGGTTAAATAGTGATTCCAGCGTATTTTTTATTTTTAGTTTTTTTTTTAAATAAATTTAGAGACCTTGCGTGCAAATTCTCCTTTGCCTTTACTGTAAGCTTTGTTCTCCAGGAAGTCATAGACATAAGGAATGAGTGTTGGGCAGGCTTTGACCATCTCCGGGTTTAGCAGCAACTACAACACATGCGCACAAGTTAGAGATGCTTTAGCAGAGCGGTACAAGGAAGTAAAAACGATTAGTCACCTGAAGATAAGCATTCAGATCTTTTTTTCTCTTCTCCAAGAAGTCCCTGTCCATGTTGTTGAAGGTTTTCTTTCCTGGAAGTTTGAGGATCGACGCCAAGTTCTCAAACTAAAGCAGACATTTAAAGGTGTTTACCAGTAGCTGTTGCACCCTCTTTGACTGGCTTGTTGGGAGTTCCTTACCTGTTCAGTGATTCTCATGTGGAAGTCGTGGAAGTCTGAGTAGCGGCGGTACGTTATCCAGCAGTCCTCGTTGCCGTCAGAGTTGCGCCTGAACACGGTGATGGTGTACAGCGCGTAGGTCTTACCGTGATCGTTGCAAACCCCTGCAGCACCCCACAATCCGGGAAAACAAGTATCAGCTAACAGCCGCCCGGCCACACATCCAACAAGTGGAGAGAGGATGGAGGAGGGGTTGATGAAGGAAAGAAGGAAGGAGGGAGGAAAAAAAGGGCCAAGTGTGGAAAAATCAGCAACAGAAAGAACCAAAAGGTGATGATGAAATGTAGAGATTAAGGTGGCAGAATCACCGATGAGGGGTTAAAACAAGACAATGGTAATGGAATGAAATGAAGAATGCTAGAGCAGCATGAAATGAGACAACAGATGAGCAGGTGAGAAGAAAAAAGCAAGGAACAACTAAAAGGGTTCTTTAGCATTATTAAGTTAGTAAAAGTTTGTGTGCATCTGCATTTTTCGGAGTACAAGTCGTGTTTTTCTTTGCATAGTTTGGCTGAGGGTGTGACTTATTTAAAATTAAAGTCTCATGTGTTCGATATTTTCCCACTAACAGCCACTAGAGGGCACTGTAGACGTGTGCTTTATTTGATACAGACAGCGACGCAGAAGAAGTGCCAGAGAATTCCAGTGATGTAACATGTTCTGTATTCTAAGGTTATCTGAATAATTGTTCTTATGCTAGACTCGCTACGATACGACTACATCTTTGTTTTTACTTGCATCTTTGTACTCCGGAGTGAAAAATATGTAAATTTCCTAGATTTGGATTAGTTTTAGTCATATTTTAATCAATAATTTGCTAACCAAACAGAAAACAAAAGCAGTCAACTTTCATTTACCCGTGTCAGAGATGAAGGCTTGTAGCTGCAAAAAGTCTTCATGGCAGGAGTTCGAATAGTCGTCTAGAGACTGAAAACAAAAAAAAAAAAAGGAAAAATAAATATACCAACATTGACAAACAGCTAAAACTAAAGAATATTGTTTTCTCAAACTACAGTTTTAATAAAAACACGAGAATATTTTTAACTTTCAATTTAACAAAGAACCCTAAATAATTACAAAATATAAATACAGATTACATTTAGTTTTTTTTTTTTAAATTCCTCAAATATTTCATGTTTAAAATCTTAAAAGATGTCCTCAAGTTGCTGAGTAACAGCTCTAATGGAAATCTTAAATCTGGATTTGAGACACCATTTGATCTATTTGGTAACATTTAGCAAAGTCTATCATTGTGGAAATTGCCATTTCTCTGATGCTTCTGTTATAATTTTATCAATTAGTAGAAACTCAGCCTGATACAAACAAAAATCTGCTTGTTCTGACTGCAGAACAGAAAAAAAGTTTTAAACGGTAAAACATTCACATTCTTCATTCATCACAAATAAAATCAACGTTGTTCTTCAAGTCTTTCACAGCAGACATGAGTGAATCCTAAACTACGTCTGAATCTCCAACTCGTAAATGCTAGAAATTTTCAAGGATCCTCTAGAACGTTCCAGAGCTGTTTACACACATTTATTTCTGTGCTTCTTCTCTTGCTGTCACTGAACACAAAGTCTCCTTTTGAAGCCACATTTTTCAGACCCTTCAAAATAAAGCGATACATTCATTTCCTATTGAGTTCTATTGTGATAAATATCATTATCGTTTTATTGCCCAGCCCTAATGAAGCTGAGGGCAAACCCGAACATTTTTCACACTAAAGTTTGTGCACAAAACAAGAACACTGTTGCTAGAACAAAATAAAAAACAGACATTTTAAAAATAAAGTTGCCAACTAACCAGGTTTAAGCTTCCAGTGGGCGAGCCGTTAAAGGATTCTCCCTCGCCATCATCAGATCCTCTGTAGCTCGGCTCTTTCAGCATGTCCAGCTCTGCCAGCATGCGCACGTACAGAGGGCTCTGCTTGAACGCCGGGTAGAAGCGCTCGTCACGTAGCATCATGTCGTACACCTGTCACACGGATGGAGGACACCACTTGTTAGCATGTACAAGAAAAAGTAGCTAAATTGTTTGGGTGAGTCTACATCAGGGGTTTCAAATTCATTTGGGTTTAAGGGTTCAACCTGTCTGATCTCAACATAATAACAAAACAGCCCATGGTTGGTTAACTTGTTATCTGTAGCTTTGTTTTTGTCCATTTTTCATGGAAAACTCGGCACTCCACACCATTCCTTCTTCTTTTGGACGACATTTTGCTTTTCCTTTGCTCCCCTAGTGGCGGAATTGCGCATTGCGGTCATTTCTTTGAACAACCATAACTCATCACAGGAATGGGCTTCAAACATGTTTTTTAAAAACATATTTTCTTCGCAATTGAGCCAGATTAAATCATTTAGTTTAAACTTTTTTTCCTGATGTACACCATTTTAGCAAAGTTTAAATACCTTTCTCTGGATTTCATCAAAAATCTCAGGTGTGGGGTCGTCATTTTGTAGCTTCTCCCCCAGTTTTGCTATTAATGCTTTGTCCACCTGAACCCTAGGAGACGCCTGTTAGCACACAGAGGATAGGCAGCATTTTAAAGCAGATACTGAAAGAAGTTAAAAAAAAAACCCAAAGAGAATTTAGAGTGACAACATTCCAAACAGAGTCCAGGAACCCCTCCTACCTTTTCAGAGAGGTATTGTTCATAAACACCCAGGGCAGCAGCTTTCAGCAGCCCCTTTGTGGCGCTGGGCTGCTTCTTGCCGTCTTTCTGCCAGCTCAGCATGGCCTCCAGCTGCTGCTGGGCCGTCACCCTGTAGCCCTCAACAGTGAGCCAGAAGAACAGCTCCGCCTGAGCCCCCGCCGCCTGCATAAAGTCTGAATGGAAGCACAAAGAACAATCCTGGTATAAAAAAAAGGTGAACAGTAACCCTCTTTTTATTGATAGACAGCATTTATAGCAAAAAAGTACTGGGATCAGTTTAACTTATTTGGCAATAGTTCTCAGATTTTAATAGGAACGTCCCAATCAGATTTATTAGCTCCTATCTGATTGAGTCATCTGATTTTCTGCTGATACAAAGTCCCAATCAAATACTTTTGAAACACATTACAAAAAATGAACAAACTCTAAATAAACAGATCCAGTCTGTCCTCAAAGTTTATTTTATTCACCTTCTTTCATAATTTACCACTTAATAAATAAATAAGTTAAAATAGTACTGATGTAAGGGAAATATCAATTTGAAGATATATTGCGATATTTTATTTGGTGATACTTGTATCAATTTAAAATGCTGACAATATTTAATCAATTACTACCCAAACCTCCCACCACTAGTTGGCAGCACTGAGACTCTTTAAGCAGCAACAAGAACAAGATCTCACGAGAGCCAGTTTGTGTTAAATGTTCAGTCAGCTGCAGCTTTTGTTGTTATGAGACATGTACTACTTAGTTCGACTTATTTAAAAGCGAAATATTGTATCGTGAGACACCTATGTATCGCCAGACTCTTGCCAATACACACCCCTATGTAATATCAACCAGAAAATATAGTAACCTATTAACTAGTAATAAAAGGTGATATTTAGTCTGGTGAGAAAGTTTGGATTTCTTGAGCTTTTGGCTTCTTCTTTAAAATAGTTTCTTTAAAATCATTGCTGTAGCATGAATAAAGATGAGATTCATGATGTAACATTTATCAGTTTAAGTTAAAATATTGATTTTGTGTTTTTGGATGACTTTTTCCTACAGCTTTCACTTTGTAGACAGTCCCTTGGCAGCCGTCTGGGTTTAATTTTCATTAAAAACAAAAGATCTATTTTTTTAAATGTAGTTTGTTGTTTGAGTTAGACAATAGAGACATTTGAGACATTTGCTGTCAGCTTAAAATGTTTATTAAAATAGGTATTGAGCTTGGAAGTCAGAATCTGTGAAAATCTCACTAATTTTACTGACTGGTTTTGTGCATTTACTGCTCAAACTAGTACAGTTTTCTGCTGAGCTTTACCACAATAAAATATCTGCAGATTTATTTGAAAGAATAAGCTTGAAATGTACAGCAGTGAGAACATTAAATAAATATCCAATCTCTGATCGCGGTACGACATCGGAGCAGGACATTTCTAGGTTTTAATAATCCACCCTTATGTCTTAGGGTATTTTTAAATTAAAATTGAAATAAAACAATCTCTCTACAACTCCAAAGTTGTGGGCTGTTTTCTAAACAAGATCTAAAGCAGCCAGGCTCAGGTTCCAGAATGCTCACAACTACACACACCGTAATCTGATCTGTAGAGTGGAGTTAGCTGAACTCTCTGATCACGGGGGACTGAGGAGCATGAGAAGCTGCAATACAAAGTCCTGAGAAACTGCGAATGGTTATAAACTTTAATCAGTATTAGGATAAAGCCCTCTAATTAAACTGTAGCTCGGTCTTTTTGTGATAAAAGTGTTTGTAGAATTACCCATAAAGAACTGCAGTGCAATGTTATGGACGAGGATGTGATCTAGAGGGATCACACACAGCTTCCCGAAGTTGGCGGCCAGTTTCAAGGCGTCGACCTCCTACAGAGGACGGAAGCAGGATGAGATCCAGAGGACAACATTCATTCTGAGTGCCTGTTAATCCAGATTCTCCAGTGTAAAACCTGTCTCACCTTTCCAGACTGGAGTCTCTGGATCCTGGTCTCACACACCTTCTTCACAAACAGAAGACTGTTGATCTGGTTCTTGATCACATTGATGTCTAAGCGACACAGAAACAAAGAAGACATATAATCAGAAGGGTATTTTAGCTGAAATCGATCTGTGCTTTTATTTTGAAAAGGCGTACCATCTCCAGCGGTGTCCAGAGAGCGCAGGTACTGCAGCTCTTCCAGAACTTTGTCTTTAACTGCCTCCAGCTCAGCAGGCTTGTCTGTTAGCTTCAGAATGTTCATGAAGGCTTCATAGTTACAGCTGGAGTCCCGAATCTGGAAAAACAAACCAACAGTTATTCATATTAAAAAAAATGGGTTTTCTGGGGGTTAAACGGTACATTTCTTACCATCCAGATGACAAACTGGTTGATGTAATCTGGGTCGCTCAGCTGGTTGATCAGAGGAAGCAGCACGCCACACGCTAGAACCTCCTGGAGTAAAATCAAGAGAAAGTTCAGGACGATTGAAGCAACAAAAATAGCTTAGCTAATGACAGATGTGTTTGTGCACTCACCCTCAAAAAATATCTCATGTTTTTGTTGTGGAAGTCTCCAGGAGGTAGTAAAAGATAGAGAAGTAACTCACACAAGTCCCGAAGAAAACCTGAGGCACACAGAGATAATCGATCAAATCAAAGCCATCAGAACAGCGCGAGAGAGCACGATGCTTACCTTCTTCATCTTTGTGTGAGGTGCACACCATGTCTCGACACACCTTCCTCTCCATCTCCACCTCGGCCTCAAAGAAGGAGTCCACCAGTTCTTCTGTTATGTCCCCTGGTCAGACAATAAATCATGTTATCTACTCAACGTGCACACCAGGTATCCAATCGTGATTTCTTGAGTTTTTAAGCTTTCAAATGAGGTGTTGACAGGACAATCAGCTAAAAAGTAAGGGATAGATAATGGTGAGATGTCCATTATCAGAAATGAATGGACTTGTCAGAAGAAACCGTCCTACAGTTTATGGCGGACGGTTCACGCCTCCATTAATTTCTGCTAATGGAAACCTCATAAGAACCCTAATGTAAGTTTGTCCCCAAAAAGCCAACATTTACTATATTAAGCTTCATCGTGTCACATCAGCAGGAAATTTGAAAATTACATCGTTGTCTGTGCTTCTTTGTGATACATCAGACTGTGGATCACCAAGTACAGCAGCATTTTCTGATGATTTTATTTCCATAATCAATTTACAATATCGGATTACTACAAGTTATCCAATTTTGTGAGCAAGCTTTAAACAACATCTGTAACAAAGTCATAATGTTAACATAAATATGCAAAGATGTTTAAATTTGATCATTAAAAGCTTCCAATCTAACTTTTTAGAGCAGATCTTATGTGGTTGGATGTTGTCCCGATCACCTCTAAATTGTAAATATGTCCAGTGTGATTCATTTGGCCTCAGATAACCTAACATTCCTAGTTAGTTATGTGTCAAACAAGTACTCATCTGCCTGCTTTAAACCACCAGACATCATTGAAATGAAGAGGACTGAAGCAAATGTATCTAATAATGTGATGAGATCCTGAAGCAAAAATAGCATGTCTGAGTCAAAAACTGTGACCTTTTCTTCTTACTTTGGAGACTAAAAACAATCAGTTTCCTATAACCAGACTCATCCTCCGGGCACCGACATCCTCTCAGAGATGTGTTGTTGGCAGGAAACGTCCAAACTGTATCAATGTAACGCTCTAGCGTAGACAATGCTCGTACTGTAACTCCCTGCTGGAACAGCACTGCAATGTTCGTTTAAAATAAAACTGGCCTGATTCTGGATAAATCCACTGCCTGGTTAGAGCTGCTGGATTAAAGGCCCATGAAACTGCGTTTTTGACATGTTCTCGTAGCATTTTTTTTATACAAGAGGACATATATAAAGAAAAATTAACCTTAAAATTACATTTTGGAGTATTTCTTCATTCCAAATTGTTTTTTTTTAAATGAGGTACACTTGATGTACATTTAGTACACTGTACTACAATTATTAATCTGTGATCTTAGACGTTGCGAATATTAATACTCAAATTTTCCGGAGCAGATCGCGTTACAACCCAACAACTCAGAGACATTTTTCTAATGAACTGCTGCTCTGCAGAAACTATGTTCAAGAAAATGAAATGCTTTTACGACTGCCTCGTCATAATTAAAGTATCACGGTGAAAGTTTTTAAAATAGATCAGAAGATGGTCGGTGTAGGACATCTTTTGATTCTGGTATTCCTGTACTTGGTACATTCCCGTCAGCTGTGTCCAGCTCAATGACAGCTTCCTGTAATGCAATAAACCAAGTATGCATACATGGAGGCGTGCCAAACCAGTGAGTGAGGCCGAAAGCATGTGCGTACTTTGCTTGTCCTCCCTCTCAGCGAGGCGATCCTGTGCTTTTCTGAAGACACGTAGATGTGTGGCAAAGTCGTCCACCAGGCGTGTAGTGAAGTAAGGCTGCCAGTCCACTTCTTTTGATCTTGACACATGAAAAAAGAGGAAGTTTACTTTCTGAAAATCGTTCATTAAAAAAAAGACGTCAGAGAATGAGGTTCTCCTACCGTGTGGAGAACTGGATGAGGGCATTCTGCAGTGTTTGTCTGATCTCCAGCAGGAACGACTCGTCTTCACTCAGAGTGTAGTACCAGTACTGAATATAGTCTCTCAGTGCAAACTGGATCACCTAAAACATTTGAAGGAACATGCAACAGTGTACTGGTAAATACAAAAATATGTTTAAAACCTGCTGTTAACATCTCATATGAGGACAAAAAAATGCTAAAAAATCCTTATCCATCGGAAAAAAACTGGGTACTCGACTCTAGAGACAGGAGTGTGTTCATACATGCAAATACGGAGATAAAAATGCAAACACTAAGTCCCAGAAAATCATGGCGTGACGCAGACTGAATTCAGCTGTGCGAGATCTCAAGGTCCACATGCAGCCGGAATGATAAGCATGCATTCAGGCAGAACATGGAGTCGACATCATCTGACCATCACAATCTGCTGTGTCTTCACTCAAGACATTGTGGAAGTCAAAATACTAAGAGGTCTTGTTCAACTCTCATAGCTACAGCCACAAAAAAAGCTACTAAACACATGTCCACCATCTGTATTACTTACCAGCTAATTAACTATTAACTAAAAAACAGATGTGTTTTCAAAAGTAGGTTATGCTGCAAGTGAAAATATCTAATCTCTGAAACAGCTGATATCAAAGACAGGAGCCAAAACAGCTAATCTAGGTTTTGTTTGGTTAAACTTTACAAACATTGTATTTAGAAAATGTGTGCTGTCAATGGCTGTAAACAAAGAAATGCTCAAAAGTAAGAGGTCAAAGCTGTAAAATAGATACTTTTACCACCTTGTTATGATAATTCTTAGATAATTATTAATAAACGCTTGTTTGGAGTCGGAATATTGGCTCTCTAAAATCTATTTTCAGATAGCAGCTCTGGAAGGAGATTTCTCCACAAGGCTTCAACACTAAAGAGCTGAGCAAACTGACATGACATCATGAAAATGGAACGTACCATTGTCATGTCTGTTGTAATTCCTCATGTCTAATAGCCAGGCTGTACAAGGGTCACCCAAAGACCGTGTACTTTTCACTAGAACAGCACTAACTTGTTCCCCGTGCAGGATTTGAGGGAGGTTAAAAAAAAGAACAATCTGTACGATGTGCCTACATCTCAGCTACATCACCTTTACATGCCAAACCATGCAAGTCCCACGTCAGTTCAGGAGTTTCATACTCTGCAGCGACAGGATAAAAGCCCCGCCCATCTTTGATTCTCTAGCAGTCTGTGGTTAATGTGCTAGCTTTAGCATGCTAGCTTGTAGATGTGTTGCCTCCGGTTGTCAAAAGTCCAAAAATGCTTGCTCAACTTTCCTGTGGACTTGGAAGTTAGACCACAGTGGTTTGATGTAATTAACATTAAATCCAGCAAACTCCGTCCTGGTGATGGATTTGTAATGAACATTTCACTCAGGATTGTTTGCTTAACACGTTAGCCTTTATTAGCCATGATGTTAGTGTCATTTTACTACTAAGACACGAGACCCCTCTGATCAGGACCATGAGCGGCTACCTTGTGGACACGGCAGAGGAGGAAAATCTTCAACCTTGTCATCACTTTGGACACTTATGATTGAAGATGCAGAGTGACTACGTAACCTCAAGGTAACCTCACTGTCAATCACAGATCCAAACCACACCTCCCCCACTCAGCACGCCCCCTTTTTATTTATTTTTTCTATTTTTCAAATCTGAGCCGAGAGTGGAGTCGTCCTCTAACTGTCCAGTTTGGTTACCCTTTAAGATGGAGTCACTACCGTCTACGACCCAGAACACCCGAAACCCCGCTGCACTCGTACAGGTCAACACCTCCTCATGTGACTAAGGCTCAAGTCAGTACTTCAAAGACAGATCAAACACTCACCTGCTGTAGTGGCTCATCAATGAAACTGGAGCCAGTCAGTCTCCTGTCAATCTTTATAGGCTTTAACTCCAGCTTCATCTCATCAAGTGTCTGACGGACAGAAGAGCAAACAGTATGGACTGAAATAAACAACATTGATGTTTGTCCTGCAGATCTATTTTAGCAATATTTTTTATCTGTACAGGTAAAGAACATATGCTTTTTGCATTTTCTTTAATTTATTTAGCTTTAAATGCATTCTGTTACATACCTTCAGAATACCAGGTTGTGTAGGTGGCAAGTATGAATGTTCACACTTTTCCAAGTGTTTCTCTGAGTTTATCTTCCCGTAAAGCAATGTAACCGCAAATCCCCTGGAAAGAGAGAGATTTAGTGAGAAGGAGAGAAATAGAACAATGTGGAGGTTTCTGACTGACTTTAAAAGTAGTGCTGCTTACCCTCCAATGAAGCAGAAGATGTAAAAGGCCAGGTAGAATATGGCGAAAGGTCCAAAGGTGACAAAAAATAGCACAACTCCAAGACCCCCCCATCCCCAGATGGACAGACTGGCCTGAAATAAGCAAAATGGATTTGTTGAGAGTTCATTTCATTTTATTTTGATTAAAAAAATACATTGCATTGCAACAGTTAAGCCACCATTTCATGTTTAAATATATCAACTAACTATTCAGATGTTTCTAAAATAGGGAAGATAAAAAAAAGATTTTAAACTATAAATATTTAAAAACCAGAATTCAAAAAAGAAATTGAACGCTGCTCTGAACAAGCTGAATTTCATCACATTGAAAAAAGGGCAATTATAAATTCCAGAAAGACAAATTCTAAATTCCAAAAACGATTTGATTCACAAGAGCCAGGATCAATTTGATTCTGAATTTTTTTTTATTCTTTAATTCAATTTTTAGTTTACATATTTATACACATTTCTTTAGAAATACATAAATAATCAACTATATGGTTTTAATATATTTATATTAATCTGATACAGTTCACATAATGTAAAATGCATTACTATAGCAATATGTATTGTGTTAATCAGTTTGGCCACTAGGTGGCGAACTTGTTGAGGTATTACAACTTATTCCAAAAGAAGAAAGTATGATAAATAAAACAAGTTTTAGGCCACAAATGATTACTTTAAAAAATATTTCCAGAAAAGAGTTTGGAAAATGTATACCTGTAATTTTATAATGTTCATTTAGTCAGCAGTGTATGTTTAGGTCAACCGAGCCTTGGATTAGCCATCCTAAGGGAAATTCCAATAAACGTTAGCATCAAGCTAGCGGACTTTAGCTTTATGTGCTAAATCGATTTATATCTTAATGAATCAATTATTGATCTATAAAGCTTAAATTAATTCTAATCGATTAATTGATTTTAATAACCCAGCCCTAATTGAGAATAAAAGAAGCATAATAAAAATCACCAAACAACCTCCCAAATTTAGCAGAAAACTCTTTTCTTAAAATATTTACAAGTGTCAGGAACCAACGCTCTGTCTCCCCGTGGTCATCAGAAGGAGCCATCTTCTCAGTACTGACTGCACTCAATCTCCCATCAACCCCAGCATACAGTGTCTGGATGTCTCCACACCTGACTCTCATCAGTCAATCAGCCACAGGACATAGAAGCACTGCTCAGACCACACTCAGTGCGAAGTATTGTTTATGCAATTCAACCTATATAGCGGGCATTTCATCCTGACCTGGTCTCCTGTTCACCTGATCCTGCTTCGTCTTCGATTCTGCTTGTTTGCCACCTGCCATAACCCTTGCCTGGACCCTGACCACTCTGCTTGCATTGTGACAACAAGATGCAAAATACTCCCCGGGTAGCAAAGGACTGGGTAATAAGTCCTAAGTAATAAGTGTTGAGATATGACCTTTTTTTGCCATCCATGCCCTAGCCCCCTCTCGTGGCCTCTACTCCCACGCTAATAAGGGGCGCCGCTCAGTGGACGCTTCCGCAATGAACCTTGAACTGTCTGTGTATCTCTCTCTGTTTGTCTTGTTCTTGGTTGTACTGAAAAACAATGAATTTCCCCTTGTGGGATTAATAAAGTATTGATTGATTGATTGGTTGAAGAAGCATTTCAAGGTCCTGGAGTGGCCTAGCCAGTCTCCAGATCTCAACGCCATTGAAAATCTTTGGAGTCAGTTGAAAGTCCATGTTGCCCAGTGACAGCCCCAAAACATCACTTCTCAAGAGGAGATCTACATGGAGGAATGGACCAAAATACCACTTTGTGAAAACCTTGTGAAGACTTATGGAAAAAGTTTGACTGCTGTCATTGCCAACAAAGGGTATATAACATTGTACTGAGTTGAACTTTTGTTATTGACCAAATATTTATTTTCCAGTATAATTTACAAATAAATTCTTTAAAAATCAGACAATGTGATTTTATGGATTTTTTTCTCATTTTGTCTCTTATAGTTGAGGTATACCTATGATGAAAATTACAAGACTCTTCTCTTTTTAAGTGGGAGACCTTGCACAACTGGTGGCAGACTAAATACTTTCTTGCCCCACTGTGGTAGAAAAGAGCATGAAAAGGACTGGTTTATACAATAGAAGAGCAATATCACAATAGTAAGTGAATGAAAAACTGTCATGTTCCACAGTTAGATGAAGAGTGTGACTGTGGTCTTTTTTTGGAGGGGGGGGGGGGTTCTTTCTGGTCATATCCTTTAGTTTTCCTGTTATTGTCAATGGAGGAAACCAAACTCCAGTTTCTAGCCAGCCCTCTCTGACCAATCTAAGGAAACTGCTACACTATTTTGTACATTTATTTCTCTTTTTTTCATGCTATCCGGTGTAGATTTAAAAATTACACTGTCTGGCTTTTTTCTTTTTGCCTCATGAATATTACAAGAGGCTTCACACAAGTTAAAATATAAACCTGTTACAGTACACCTCCCTGTGAGTGGTAAATGGGTGACTCAATCTAGGTCACACACCTAAGCAAGGTATGCCAGTTTCTAATCCAGGTGCTGGCCGTCTGATTATGCACAAAGCTGTAATCCAAACATGTCTCTTGAGAATTCAAACCCGTCACATACTCTCTAGAAAACACTCCCAATTTACCTGCAACCTCCCCAAAAAGTAAAACACCCTGAATACATTCATGTTACTTCCTGTAGGACGACTCTCCAACCAGGAGTCAGAAAGGAGCAGACAAGCCTCCTCAGAACACTGACCCACTATTCTCAATGCCACAGTCAGCTGGGGTTAATCTGATAACACACATGACACCATCTCCCAGCAATGTCACTTTTACACATGATAGGCATGGAGGCTTTAACATAAAAACTGATTGTCAACATACTGACAGTTAGTATGTATATTAAAACGCAAATCAGTCAGTGAATAAAATTCAAAAGAAGGTTGAAAACCACTGAAAACCAAAATTATAACTGATTTTTTAAAAGTAAGAAACTCGGATAATGTAATAAAGTCACAGATAACGGGATTCTAATGAAATTCTACAAATATGCATGCAACCACAACTCATCCCTTCACACACTGTGGTTTATTTCACAATGCAGGAAAAACTAAGAGCTGATGAGGATGGTTGGCGGTGAAGACGACCAGACTTTATTAACTGCAAACCCACCGCTGACTAGACGGACTGACAGGATAGCTATCCAGAAAAGCAGAACTGGATTTAAAAATGCAGATGCTTATCAAAATAACTTGATGAAACAAAACACAAGATAATGTAACTACTACATGAACATTGCAAAGAAGAAAAGAAATCCAAAATTTAATACAAAAATATGATAACTGTTTTAATGCAAAAATTAACTAATAAATATCTCATTTCAATAATCTAATACAAATGTGGTCAAACCTTCACAGAAAAGGCAGTTTTTTGTTCTGTTGTCTGCTTGCAAAAGCAAAAGGCACACTCTTGTTTTGATTATATAACGCATCACAGTTTATTTCTGTCTAATTATGTGGATGACTGCAAGCACACTGAGATGTTTCCTTTTTTTACTATACTTTTGGACTTCATGATCTTTTAAATTGAATTTTAACATCTTGGGTATTTTGGATCACACAAGTCATATTTGTTGTGCAGCTTTGTTAGAATTAGGCCAAACGAAAACCATGGATTGTGGATTGGAGAAATAAACTCCGTCATTCTATTTGTCAGAATAAACATTCTTGCTCTCATACATTTTTTTAACATGTTCACTTATTGACTCACACACTGATTGTGGCTCTGCAGGTGAACACTGGCACCAACCTATAATCACCAGCAATGTTGGGTTCAGTGTCATCCCAAGGACACTTCGGGCAAAGCCGGAAAATGAACCTATGATCTTCTGATCAGAGGTGAACCGCTCGACCTCTGCACCACAGCTGGAGGCAAGTCATTTTCTGTGGGTGACGTCACACCTCCTTGGTCCAGGTCTCATTTACAGTCAATGGGCAAAACACAAAAGAAAATCAGGATTCAAAGACTACAATTCAATGCACCTTTAACATTTCACCACAGTGAGAGTGATATAATAATTTCCTGGAAAATCAAATTTTTCCCAAAATGCAAACTTCTACAGAAATGCTGACTTGTGGTATTAATGTACAGAAACATGCACATTTTTTAGAGTGTAGCTGATTTATGGTAAGTATTTTTACAAAGTTTTTAGTGTAATCAAAGGTTTTAGAGAATATTGCAAGTTTTCTACACGCTTGTTATCTGGTCAGGACACATCTCATAGTTTAATAAAGCCTAACACTAACTGTTCTTTTATTTTTGTCTTCTAAAAGTAAAGTGACTTTCATATTTGACATCACATACGAGTAAATATTCAGCAGTTCTTTTGTTTTTAGCAAAATGTAGCCTCCAAAACCACAACAAATCTTGTTATAACAGCTTCACTGAGCAGAAATCAATGTGAGAGCTATTAGTGGGGCAGTGTGATAAGACAGTATAGGCTTGGCTGTGAAGAAACAGATGGTAACTGACACTTCTGAGTCATCCCAGCTTACACAGGGTTTAAAACATGAACCATCTGTTCTACTGATCAACACCCAAGCCCATTGGGGAGGCACACATTAAAAAAATTCGGCGAATTCCCAAATAACCCTCATACATGAAAACAAAAGAAAAGAAACACAACTGTGAATACAATGAACAAAATGTGTTGAAATCTAAACATAGCACTATGCACAAGTTAGATCCTGATATTGGTATAAATGTATTGATGATTAATTCAATTGTTTATTCCACTTAAGAACATTTTTCTTTCCTTGTTTGCAGGTATGCATTAAATTTAGACATGCACTCATGTCAATGAAAAAAAATGCATAAAACAAAATGATCTAGCCTGTTCTTAATTGTGCAACACAGTGCAGGACGAGTCACACAAAAAAGGATCTATTTTTGTGTCACAGTGCAAGTTCACGAAAGCTAAGCTGCCGCCTGGATCACTGACGTGACAGGGTAAAAGGTTAACTTAGTTCACCGAAGTTCTGCTCTCACAAATCCAGGGTTAATGCTCAACAGCAAGAGAAAGTACAGAAGGGCGAAAAAAACACACTCTTCTAATCTAAGAGGGATTCTTCAAAGAAGTATAATATCAATTTAAAAACACTGAATATTGATTTTCACTGGACAAGATGTTGATTTTTACAAGATGCTTTGATGTAGGAGTAAGTATATTGGCCAAAGAAACAATGAGTCAGTCCTAGGATTCAAACCCAATCAGGTAGTTCAACCCACTGAGCTACAGTAGCAAACTATGTACTCCATGTAGTTTTTAATTATTTTTAATTTGACAAAAAGACAAGATACCTCTTGAAGACTTTTAGAAGCTTTTATTAAATCTTATTATGATTTACTGTGGACCAATATTTTTGAAAATAAAAAAAAATGTTCAAGGCACTATAGTGAAGATGAATAGTCTCTAAGTAATGACCATATTTCTATCAGTCTATCACTAGGCACTTTATGGTGCATTGTTTATGCAGCTATTGGCTCAAATCCCAGCACTTTCTTTAATCAACAAAATGATCATAAAGAGAAGTAACTCAAACTGAAGGTAGACAACTGGGATTTAGGGCTGGTGAGGTCTCTTAAGCTTACTATACCACCTTCATTATC
The DNA here is from genome assembly GCF_002922805.2 of Oryzias melastigma. Taxonomy (NCBI): domain Eukaryota; kingdom Metazoa; phylum Chordata; class Actinopteri; order Beloniformes; family Adrianichthyidae; genus Oryzias; species Oryzias melastigma. The sequence continues at coordinate 9,411,528 of NC_050522.1, forward strand.
ACCTGAGATGAGGATAAAGTCAGTCTCCTCTTTAACACACAAACTGGGTTTCTACTTGTATATTCCCCCTCCTAGTTTGAAGCTAGAGACTGAAAATAGTTACAGCTCTAAATCTAATACAGCTGCAATGTGTGAACTTCATTTCCATTCCAGCATATCCAAAATGTTGTGTAAATACAAATGGACACACTTCCATAAGGAATTAGGTCTCAGCAGACGTTTACAGGCCTTAATTCTTGAGAGCTGTCAGCTGGTTTGGCAGGGCAACTACCTTAAATAACTGGAAGAAGGAAGGAGAGGCGTGCTAGATCTCTAGAGGGCCTGATGTTATACTATCCTAGCCCCAGTGTCTGCCCACACTGGATTAATAGGGTTGAGCTACACTAAAAACTGTCAGTTTTTCGATCAGGGGAAATAATTTGTGTCACAGCATCATACCAATGTCCACAAATAAAATATTTAAGAAAGAATAGGCTTAGAAAAAAAGGTAAAGCAGACCATCACTCTTGCAAAATGTCCTAACTGTAAATACCTGAAGTTCTTGCTACTTCTGACATAGGAATGTACTATATTTTTGGACGATATGGCACACCAAAAGTCCTGTAATTTTCTCAAAAATGAATTTGGCTTACTGACCTTGAATTAATGTGGTACAATCTGTCAAAATGTTTTAGTATGACTTAATACAAAGTTACTTCATGGATTGTTAGAGGATTACAGCTACTGTAGTCATGAGCCTCATGGAGCAACATGTGCTGCTTCAGAATGATGATATGATTGAGGTCTCTGTTCTTCTGGTTGGTGCAGTACAACTCACATGTTTTTCCTCTGTCCCACTCCTTTCTGGGGGAGTGGGAGAGATTTCAGATTCCAGGTGGACTGCCCGTGCTCCTGTTCTTGGCCGTGGACCTCACCTCTGGTTTGTTTTGGCTGTGGACCTCGCCCCCACCTGTCCCCCAGCCCTATCTAGCTGAACTCTATTCAAATACGTAGTTGTACAGTTAGATAAGCCAATTCTTCTTTAATAGTCCAGGCAAATAGCCTGTCTGTCCTGGGAGAGGATTCTCTCCTTTATATGGACATCCCTAAGGCTTCTTCTTTTTTCTTGGGATCTGTTTTTTAGGAGTTTTTCCTCATCAAGAAGGAGGGTCTAAGAGCAGAGATAACCAGTTAAGTTTAGCAATCAGCTATTTTCATATTTTATGACCGACCTTTTATTTCTGTACAATTACCGGCATGAAGACCAATGAGGCCTTTTTTGTGATATTGGGCTATATGAATAACATTGAATTGAACCAAAGTGTTGTTTTACATTTAACGCGCTAAAACTGAGCAATGTTGGGAGTTCTTGTGAATAGTTTAATTCACTCTCCTGTGAATGCCTGGTTGTTGCAGATAACTGAGGTGCACAAGAATGACAACACAGTTCAATAGGAAACATGGAGAATTCCCATCAAACCCTCTGACCAATCCTGCTGCCTCTTGGTCCATCTAGGTATTCTTGGTGGTGCACTCATACCACATATAAGTGTTTTGTTTTGTTTAATGTCCTCTTTAAAGTAGTGTCATACTTTTTTAACAACTGTGCTGGTTTCTACTGGTCTATGAGTCAAGTGTTTTTTTTATTTGACAAAGAATTCTGTATGAATTTATTTTTCATTGAAGGATCCCTATCCATTGTAAAAAAAGATTTGACTCATTTAAAATAAAAAAATACATTTACTATGCTTATAAACATCTACATAAACAATGTTCAGCTTGATCACAGTCCAACAGTTGGAGTTCTTAAGGTGATTAATGATTAACATGGTACCTGAAGTCAAGTGAGCACTAAATTTGTCACTAAAAATTGTATTCAATCACTTTTAAAGAACTATCTTAAAAAATGTATTAATTCATGCAGTATTTTTTGGCAAAAATCAGAAGAGCTTCCTGCATTGGCTTCCATTACCTCAGTAGTACGTGTACCCCATCTTCTTTGTCTTTTGACTGTTCCCTTTAGGGGTCAGAAAGTGAATCATTTGCCTCCATCTGAGTTTTTAGTCTTTTCCTTCTTGCTCAAACCAACCCTCCTCATGCCCACCTTGACTACATCCATAAAATTCTTTTTTGCTCTTCTTCTTTGGCCTCTTTCCTGGAAGTTCCAACCTCAGTATGACCACAGTCCCTCTCACAACATGTCCAAACCATCTCAGTCTGCATTTTTCTCCAGAACATTGACCATTAACTGTTCGTCTGATGTACATCTTCATCTCCGATACCTCCAGCTCTTCCTCCTGTCTCTTTCTCAACATGGCTGCTCCCACTACACCTTTCCTTTCATTCTTGCTGACACTCATTAGTCAAACATCACACCTGTAACCTCCCTCCACCCATTCCAACCTGCTTGTGCACGTCACTTCACCTTTTGCACATAAGTAATATTGACCCAACTTTTGTAAACCATAAAAAATGATAAATTGAGTAAAGTTTTAATCTAATCTAAAATGGGTACAGCATTATTAAATCAATTTATGCTTGGAAAGAAAAAACTTTGGGGCCTGAGCCTAACAATTTAGCTCCAATCTTGGATTCTACCTCCTACTAAAAAGCATGTAAAACTATGAAATATCTACAGTTTGATTCATGTTAGACTTTAAAAGACAATTGATTTGCTTTTGGACTCTGCTATTACTTAAAACAAATATTATCCACTGTCTAAATATCTTTCTTTTAAATCCAAAAATGATTTAAAACTATTTAAATTCCAAGCTTTTATTGATAGAACTCATTTACTCGTGGATAAGCTGTCCAGGTTTATTGGCATTGGGCAATCAATGTTTAGTTAGTCAATTGATCCAAAAACGAGACTATTCCCTTTACAGCTTACAGCCTGTTGAATAAGGCATACCTGAGGCTCAGCATGACTCGACTTATATGTAATTTTTTTTTTTTAGCAGTAGTGTGGTATGCATTTTATTATCTATTCCATTTGCTTTCCTAGATGAAATGTCCATTATTGTTCCTGTATTTTGTTAAATTACATTCTCCCAAAAGTGCGACTTATATAGGATTATTTTTCTTCTTCTGCATTTTGTGGTACTTGCAACGTCTATTCTGAAGCAACTTATAATGTGGAAAATACGGTACATAAGGTAACTTGGACAAATCATATAACAACAAAAACCAGATCGATCCGTTTATGTGTATTTCAGAATACTGAATATTTCTGGAGATTTTCTAGTCTTATATTGACAATATCAGTTTTGCCCTACAGAGTTTAGAGGTTTACTAAATAGGCTACACACTCTGTGGCCCATTACATGAAAAAGAAAATTGACAAGCTGGCTTTCATGCAGAAGAATCTGCCCCTGGTGTTTCTGCTGTTCTCTCAAGCTGTGACAGTCATGTGGCAAATTACCAACTACTTGGAAGATGGGTTATAAGAGTTTAAAATGTATATGTCTCTTGATCTATTTTCAAAGTGTTTCCAGTAGTCTTTTCATTTTGATTATGCTCTCTTTAGACAAAACTCTAAGAAGAGCAGCAGTAATTCATATGAAATGTGGATCCAAGCTGTGCAAGCCTACCCACACTTACCATCATCCTTTTGCTTACTCTAGTAAATAACCCCAAACTAAAATTTGCTGTGCAACAAAAATGGCAAAAAAAAACTGGAGCTATCCAGCCGTACAGTTTTGGACCTGATCCCAGCTTGGACAAGGAAAAACAAAGACGTACTGAACATGGATCTATTTGTCTGCGAGTGGACACATCGGAATGGAGAGAGCTTGTGACCACCGCCTGTATCACCTACATAACTAGGGCTGCCACAATCAGTCGACTAATCTACGAGTTATTGACTATTAAAATAGTTGATGACTAATGTAATAGTTAATAGTCGATTAGTCGTTACATTATATTATATGGAGTCGGAGTATAGTAAAGTTTGGACTATTTGGGTATTTATTAAGGTTTTTTAAGCTATTTTAGAGTTTAGCTAATATTTCAGATGCATGTTAGCTATTTTGGCTAATTTAAGCTTTTTTTGTTTTTTAGGCTATTTTAGAGTTTAATATTTCAGCTACATGCTAGCGGTTTTTGCTAATTTAGGGGGGTTGATTTGTTTTTTAGGCCGTTTTGGAGTTTAGCTAAAATTTCAGCTGCATGCTTGATGTTTTGGCTAACTTAGGCTCTTTTTCAGTTTTTAGGCTAATTTGACATTTAGCTAATATTTCAGCTGGCTATCAGCTTCCACGATTTCAGCTATCAGCTTCAGTGTTTTTAGCCATCAATTTCCGCATCTTCAGCTGCCAAATTCAGCTTACAGCATTCACATTAACATATTAGCAGGTATTCTATATATCTAGTTTTTAGTTAGTTTAAAACTATTGATAGTTAAGATGTTTGCTTAACATCCCATTTGCCCATGACCCGATTAGTCGACAAATCAGAAAACATAATTGGGATTAGTCGATTATTAAAATGATCATTTGTGGCACCAATATACATTACTCCTACAGGCTTTTTCACACCGGTATTTTTGTCTGCTACTGATTCACAGCTATTTGAATAAAGGAATCCCCACAAACCAATTTTACACTTAATTTCCTTTCTATAAATTGAAAAAAAGCCTGAAGTCTTGTGATGGACTAAATGCGTTGATCATCAGAGTGCTTGTAAAGCTGAAACATTGACTATTGCTGATATTGGATCACATCCAAATATGGAATTCGGTGGTTTTGTTAACAAGCTCCGTCATACTTCAAGTCGGTTCAAAGTCGGGCGGAAAATCAGCTTCGGTCACGTGACAGTCGTGGCGAATAAACGTGAAGTCAAAGCATAAAAAACCCTAATAAAGAATAGCAGAAAAAATGTTTTACTACTAAAATGAAAGTATGGATAGTGATTAATACTTAAAACTACTGTTAGGCTTCTTTTAGAGAGGCAGACTTGTTCTAAGGACAATAAGGAAAACTCACAGTTGTACAGTAAACACCTCTACCTGCTCCTTTGACAGTCTTACTTCAAGGTAAGGTTAGGGTAGCAACTCAAACCAACACTTTAACTTCTTCAACCACTGCAGCAGCTAAAGCCCAGCTCACCTGTATGTGTTGTAACGTAGAAACTCGAAGCTGACAGACTTTTACCATCATCTAAACGCATACTGCCGTCATTGCTAGTGTCCTGCTAATCCCAGACGAACAGTTGACAGTGCTGATATTCTAAGCCCCTTAGAGTTCAGTGTATTATCCGGGACACGTCTAGCTGACAGTTCGGAACGCCAGTGGCTAGTTCCGTTCTTTCCCTCGCCTGACAGGCTGTGTTTACCTGTGGGGCTAGTAGCACTCAGACGCTAGCTGCGCTCCGGCTAACTAGCCTCGTTCACCAGTGGAGAGCACACAACTGTAGCTCGGTCGCGCCAACTCACCTCAGCTAACATGGTCTGATGGCTGTGCACGCGGCGGTCCTGGCTAACTCCACCACATGTTAACAAGCCAAGTTGAGGCGATTCTTCCCGTGGAAAGCGGTCTCATTCCCAAGCTCCGTACTCTCTCCGGAGCGTCGCCATGTTTGCAAGATTTACATCTTGGGTGTCTCGGCTCTGGAATTCGGCGTGCCATTGGCTGGGAGGCGATGACGCAGGAGGCAGCGATTATCAAGACTGACTGACCTAAAAACGCCTTCATTTATAGAGGGACGGCATCATGGAAAGTGAGTTTAATCCACAAATTTGTCCAATTTGTAAAAGACAAAAATCCAGGTGCAGTTAATTAGATAATAAGAAAAAAAATATTTAAATGAACAATGGTCAACAAATAAAAGAAACACATCATACATACATACATACATACATACATACATACATACATACATACATACATACATACATACATACATACATACATACATACATGCATACATGCATGCATGCATGCATGCATGCATGCATGCATACATACATACATACACACATATGTGCATGTGTCCCTACACATACAGACAAGCAAACATACATGTATGTATGCATGCACACACATACACATGTACATAATGCATTCAAGCACACAGAGACAAACATGCATGCATACACGCACAAAAATATAAACGCATACACACGTACATACACACAGGCATATACGTGCATATGTGCATGCATGTACACACACATACAGACAGACAAACGTACATACAAGCGTGCATTCATATGTGAAACATATACACACATATACATGTAAATACGTACATACATACATGCGTACCTACGTGGATGCATGCATACACACATACATGCATATACACATGCATACATACAGAAACACACACATGCATAGCACGCACGGAAACACACACACACACATAGATATGTGAATGCAAACATGCGAGCATACATACATATTTGTAAAGGCACTTTCCTTTTTTAAACAGAGCAGCATTTTTTTTTTTTACAGATTGTTTTTTTTCCCAAATCTTTTTGGAGTTACACTACAGGCCAGCCAGTTCAAAAATGTGTAGCAAAGTAAATTTTACCTTTGTGAGGTAAGTGTTGTGGCCAGGTGATTTCCTGTTTGTCGGGCAGAAATGATAATTTCTTGAATGTCCTGTTTTAAAGGAGTGTCTACTTGCTTTTATTCTTGAAATGTTCTTTATTTCACCACTAGAGGTCAGAATCGAACAAGACTTCATGGTATGGTTTCAGATGTTAAAGTCCTAATATTAAGGTTCCTTTAATGAACCAAGTTCTTTTTTAATCTGTAAAAGTTAACTTGATAGATAAAAATGAGAGAATCTTGAGAAAGGAAACATCAAATATTGTCTATATTTTTAATGGCAGCCAAAATACATGTAATTAATAGCAACAAACCTATTTAATAAATATAATTGGAAACATCCACACCTTGGTAAACAAATAGTATTTCCCCCCATTACTGATGTTGACACCAGTTTATTGTATAGATTTAGCGGCATTTTCTCTATACTTCTAAAAAAACACGTTACTGCTTTAAAATGGACAATAGAATCATCCACCAAATTAAAGAGAGTCCACATTACAAACCCTTCTGCTCATAAAGGGGCCACTGATGTCATTATTTGGCATAGTACCTCAATAAAAATTAATTGACAAAGAAGCATCATGGACTTATCAGTACAGCAGGGAACTTATATTTTCAGAATTTGTTTGATGCTTCAAATTAAAATATTGAGTAATAATTTATTTTGGTTTAAATGCAGAAGTGGTAGATTTTGTTGGCTTGCTGTGGCCTGAGGCAGGGGTGTTCATGATGGCCGTGCCTGAAGCAAGGGGACCTGAGTGTCATAGTTCAGGGTTCAGGAGGTGAAAGGTGACAATCAATGGTTAATTTAATGATTAAATAAATCCCTGAGATGGTTCTACAGATTATCACTTAAAAACTACACAAGAAAACATCTTTACTCCAATGATGGATGGATGGAGAAACAACATTCAATTAAAGTTTAAAATGAAATGTTAAACACTTTGCATATTTGCTCTAGATTTAATTTTATTAAGCGAAAATGGTCTGTATTTGAAGTCATAGCTTGAAAAGTTTAGATTTTTTTCCAAGAAAGAAAAAAAATACTACATATCACTTTGTATTTTTGCATCATTGCCAGAGTCCACGACAGAATGGCTGTGTGTGTTCCTGTGGAGACGGTGGTGGCATGGTGACACAACACAGATTAGAGGTGACACTGGCTAAATGTTTGCAGATGAGCGCTCCCAATATTTAATCACCACAGTTACAAGGGTCATCAGGGTGGGCCAGCAGGCCAAGTTGCCCGGGGGTCGGATGGAGCAAGATGTTTATATCAGAATCTGATTGTGAGCGTTTGTGTGAATCTCCCGAAATGTCTCCAGCTCGATTAATGGTGGGACAAAGTGTGCTTGCCTATCTGCCCCAATTAGTGCAACCGAGTGCCTTAAATTTATAGGAATCATGAGATTAGATGAATTTGATTCCAATGCTGAGTGTTCATTTCAGTGATTCACTGAAAGCAGCTTTAGCATTTAACAATGAGATTAAAAACAAACTGTAACAACAAAAAAATAGACAAAGTTATTATTTTTGTAAATATGCAAGATATCTTATGTCTGCCTAAAAAAAATTATTACTTCCAATAACAATTTCCTGATATTTTTGTGGCATCAAAAATAGTGTGAGCTCAAAGCAGTTTCCATGAAAATCTCAAACCAGTCTATTCAAGTGCACTTTACCTAAAAGACCATCATTTTTGTGTTTCTAGCATGTTCTTGTGGCAATGTTCTCACTATAGAGGACATCTACGAAGAAAATTACAGTATTCAAATAGCAGTGAATTACGAGCAATAAAAAATAAAAACATTTTGAAGTAGAATGTATTTGTGATGTAGAAAATACTCTGGATGACTCCATAAGTTTCCTGCTCCGCTCCATTCTGATCATAGACGGTAAAACAGCTGACATCTCAAGCCCTCCCCTCTTGTGTTCCACATTGAAAGTACCTGCGGGTTGCAAGAAAGCCAAAATCCCATAGACGTCTATTGAGAAATAAAAAGTTATTACTCAATTTTGTTTGTCAGAATAACTATTCTTGCTCTGAAACATTGTTCTTAATATATTCTTTCTAATCCTATTTTTTTAAAAGATATATATATATTTTTTATTATAAGCATAAACTGACCAATCAAATGCCTCAGTAAAAGCATGTGGTTCCTCTAAAAACGAGACTCAGACCAACTCGGACTAATCGCTGTCGACAGGTTTCAAAATGGCGGCAGATGAACAGGAAGTGACGGATAAGGCTCTAGCTGGATTTTGTGAGGGCCAGAGGTGGGTGACGTCAACAACTTGTTTTGTCCAGTTCGTATACACTGTCAATGATTCTGATCCATCCACTTGTAGACGACTAGATTGTACGTCTTTGTTTTCCTCATTTGAACTGGCATCTGGCTCAAAGAGCATGTGAACAGAGAGCTCTCAGCAAAAGGTACCTTTCCTTAACGTCCCACTCTGATTATCTTATCTTATTATGCTGTTTTTAGCCAAAATCAAAAAAACTTGTCGTTTTTTTAGGCCATAGTTTCTGCAGAGCGGTTGGAGTTCATTAGAAATTCACCTCTGAGTTGTGGGAGGGACTGTTATCGCCGAGAAAGCATGCCTCCACTTGTCTTTATCTACACTGTCTTCTGCTATCTTACAAACATCTGCAAAACCAACCTAACATTACCAATGAAAATTTTAAAAAAAGGCGAGCAATATCAGAGCTGTCCAGCCATACAGTTTTGAACCAGATACCAGCTCAGACGAGGAGACAAACGTGTAATACATGAAAAAAACACACATTGAATTACATCTAGATCGCTTAAAAGGGTGTGGGAGGAAACGAACTTATATAATCCCACCCCGGCTCGACCATACCATTTTCTCTACATGAATTATCAATATCCGGTTCAGGAATTAGGAAGAATGGGGGGAGCTTGTGTTTGTAGCACCTACATCACCACTACAATCTTTTTTCATCTGCTCCCGATCCTCGATTTGAATAAAGAAATACTCTGAAATGCAATTTAAAGCTTAATTTTCTTTATATATCTCCTTTATAAATACCTCGAGATTATGTTAAAAACACCAAAACTAAAGCTAAAATTGTATTCAACATTGCAAATACACACTTTGTCTGTTAAAATTAATTTGAAATTAGTTGTAAAAATGCAAATATCTGCTGTTCGGATCAACTTTAGTGAATAGATTTTGCACGACTCCTCTCCTGTGATGTGAGAACATTTTGTCGAGATACTCTAGGAAATTCCATAAAAGGCAACTTGCAATACTGTGGGTAAAAATAATAAATAAATCCTTTAAAAGAGTATTTTCTCAAGTATAGGGCCTCCAAAACTCATATAGCAGCTCATATTTTTTCCCTTATGCCGGTCGTTTTGAGATAACACAGGTAGCAGAGCAATCCGTCTCCCCGAGCCTTTCCCTCTGGAGGACACGGAACGAAAACAAAATACGGGAAGAAAAAGAAAAGAAGGGAGGAGTATGAAAATATACGAGGGGACGAGAAAAAGTGCATTTTTCAAATGGTGAATAATTTGTGTCTCCTGACATGATGCAGTGCAGGACCACTTCCTGTGGCTCGGGTTTCACAGTGAGTGTAAATGTGCTGGTGGGGGGAGGGATCCTCTTCCTGTTCCAACCTCTGAATTTAGGGGCCTAAAGTTGGTGAAAAAGTTGGACAAAATACAAAGTCGGAAAAGAAGAGTTTCTTTAGAGATCAAATACTTTGGTTTGGGCTGTGGAGGCTTAAAAAAATAGTCGAATGACTTTAAAAAAGTGTAGAGGAGTTAAATTTAAAATAAATCTTGAACAAAAATCATACTTTCCCTTTTCATAAAAAATAAAGTGAATTCGCCAACTTTACGTAATTTATGTGAAGATGGAAAATTTGTATATTTTTTTAAGACTGGTCCCTTCAAAGTACTGGTAAAATGCATAAATATTAATGCATTACGTCTTCAATATGCACACACACTCTGTGTGTTTGTGTGTAAAAGCCCAAAGGCAGGAGTCTGTTCTGAGGTTTTTGTGGTTGCAGGTAGCGGACCTTTTCACTTAAGACACTGTACCTCTAATATATTCCAGATGATCCATCTATTTATAACTCTCCCACAAACATGTGCCACATTAAGGTTCCCTGGCCTTGCTTTTATTCTGGTATTTGCACTTTTTTAAATCCTTTTTGAGAATAGTTTGCTACAAAATTTCCCCTTATCTGCAGTGTTGCATAAAAAAAAAAACATTTGATAGTAAGACCATAAAAAGGATTTTCCAAGTGAAGAGATAATACTATATATTGCCAACAAAATGTGTGAATTTGAATAGTATTTTGATGTGCGCGAGGTGGGACCCTACAGAGGAACATAAGACAGTTAAAATACAGGAAAATTGTGTCTGACTGATGCTGCAGACTGTTCCTTTGTCATTAAAATATAATCTTAAAAAATGCAAAGACTGAATTTTAACACAGACCTGTAATAATGGTTGATAGCAGCTGTTCTTTGCATACATCACATTAAGTTTGGTGCTTTTTTAAGCAGTTAAGGTAAAAAGTTATGAAGCTCTACCATGACGATGTGTTTTGACGGGACTATTTCAAAAACATGCTAACGCTTAAGGCTTAGTCGCATGCAAGTTTTTGGGATGTCCAGACCTTTGGAGGTTGTAGAAAGGAACGGCTGCATCTAGCGACGAGAACACGTTTGTCTTGAAGTTCTCTTGAGGCTCATACGACTACCTTTAGGAAGGTCCTGAAAACGAAATGTACTGTTTTCTATGGGTGCATTCAGACTGAGAAAGTCCGTTGATTTGGATAGAGTCCATTTAATTTGGGGCAGATTGAGTCCTGAAGGTTGGTCTGTATTCAGACTGGCGTTTACAGGAGATTTCTGTTTCAGACTAAACAGACAAAACCATGTGACTAAAGAACTCTTCAGTCATTGGCCAGGAATTACAAGGTGGCTCAAACCAACAAGAGAAAGTCGGAGGTGGAGCTCTTTAAAATCCTTGTTGGGTTAAAAAGTTCTAACAAGTAAACAGCTGGACCAATTATTTCCTCTTTAAAAACACAATCAATGATTTATATTTCTCTGTGCCTCAACGTTCACTTCATTCCAAACCAGTTTACACAGCTGGCCGTTTTGGTCCAGTTATTTCGCTCCAGAAGCAGATTGTATTCAAATAGAGTAATGTCAGATCGAACCGAGGCTCAGTCTGATTAAAAATGAACAGAGATCACCGCGAAAAATGGGTCAGAGAGCGGTTCTTGGTCCTGGACCGGAACCCGCTTGGGTGTATTCAGACTGAAACTATTGAGGAAAATGAATTCTGGTTCAATTTAAGCGGATCCAAATGTCTGAATATTCTCTAAGAGTGTTAAGAATTTGTCAGGATGACAAATCCAGGATTAGTAAGGTGTGTGTACTGGCTCCTTACTGCCCGCATGAGATGTGCAGATGATATGTGGGTTGCCTGTAGAGTCCACACACAAATTACACTCTGACTGTGTAACTTCCTCAACTCTAACAGTCAGACTGCACACAAAGGGTGTGCAGGGAGCGTGCACTTGAACAGCACTAATGGGCTCTTTGTGTACAGTGTACAAGGTTTGATGGTGGTGTTGGGGTGGGGGGCATCTCTCATCTGCTTCACCTTTACTTACCCTGTGTGTTGTGTAAGTGTTTACTACAACCTGTCCCCCACTTCATGTCTGGAAAATAAAATGTGTGAACGTTTAAAAATATATGCATATTTTTCACCCTCAAGCAGCCCATCTCCACCTGGCAGTTGTGGCTTTCTGTTTACACCGTTAACAAGTGTTTATGTGGCTTTAACCAGACAAATACAGTATTTTTCATATTTACTTACAGTATCTGCTGCATTTGTTTTAGGCTCTATTTCTGAAGTCAGTGTCACAATCCTCAAATAAAGTCTATTTTATGATTTTTTTTTTTTTTTTTTTTTTAATTTATTTCCTCCTCCAGGTTTAAACTTGGACACAATAATGTTGCATTTTGGTTGGTTTATGCTCTTACTAAAGCTTTTCTCAACTTCTTGGAGCTCAGTTTTTCAATGCAACACTACTGATCCTCATTAAGCATTTTTTTAAAGCTATAGATTGTGAGTCTAGCAATCTGATTTAAAAATCAATAAATAACATTAATGTGTAAAAAAAAGCAGAACAATTGAGTCAAAAACAGAGAGTTTTATAAAATTCACTGTCAAATAAATGATCAAAGTCCCTGTACGACCATCTTTTGATTTACTGTAAAAGCATTTTATTGGTTTTTGAATAATGAAATCAATGAAATTAATTTTCTAGAACATAGTTTTTGCAGAGGAAAAGTAGGTTATTAGAGATTCACTCATTTTCCATTATTCCTTTGTCTACGCTCTCTCCCGCTAGCTTATAGCCCCTCACAACCCCAAGCTAACATTCCAACAAAAATGACTAGCAATATCGGAGCTATCCAGCCAAGGCAGATACTAGATCAGATGAGGAAATCGAAGACCTATAAAGATCTATTGGTTACTCAAGTGTTACACAATGACATTTTTTCTTCTGGTGGTCTTGATTCACCATGATTTGAATACAGAGATTCTCAGAAAGGCCATTTTAAGCATAATTTTCATTATGGATGTCCTGCATCACGAGAAAAATCCTACAAGAACATGTTAAAAACACCACAAGCACAATTTCCGTCAGAGTGGGTCTTTAAAACCAGTCTTGTGCTGTTTTAAACTCGTTGTTGTGAAACGTTCCTCATAAGCCGTAAGATGATCATCCTTGTGAGCCCAAACTAGGCAACACATTTCTTCAGATCCAACAAAAACATCTCAGCTTTGACTTATTTTTATTTTTAGAAGCTTTAAATAAGTACTAAAAATGAAAAACACACACACAAAGAGATTCACAAGAGAACATTTAAACAATTGTTAACTTTCTTATTTTAGAAAAACACAGCTACTCAGAACGTCCCTGTCCATCAGTTTTCTGTGTGTACTTTTGGTCTCAAGAGTCTTTATTTTTTTAAAGCAATGGTGTTACTTTACACTTTTCCTGTCTGGATGCAGTGACTTTATATGTGTGTGTTGGTACAAAGGAGCTCGGGAGTTGGCATGAACGTTCACCAGGCGGCCCGAAGGAAGAGTATTATGAGGCTTTTGGTCCAGTTTCACAGGAGTTGACAAAACAAGAGAAGGCTCCAAATGACACCAAATGCCAGGCTTGTAAACTCACACAACCTGGACCTTCAGAGTGGAAAGAAAGAAAAAAAAAACATTAATTTATAGACTACAAACTTTTTGTAGAGTCAATAAGAAAAATGGCCACTTTTTCATATGTTTGTGTGGAATTAAACATAAAAAGGAAATAATGGAGGAAATTGAATGATGAAAAAGATAAGATGATTAATTAACACTGAAGCTCCAGTGTTTATGTTCTTTGATTTACTTAAATTTTTAATTATTAAGATGATAATTCCAGTAGATTTTGAAGGAGAAAAGCGGCGTGAGCCGCTTTTCTCCTTCAAAATCTACTGGAATTATCATGTCAGTGGTTAAAAAGTTGTTTTTAAAGGGTTAAATATGAGAAGGACAGAAGGAAAATCACAAGAAAGAGATTTTAGAAGAAAGTAACGGAGAGAGGACCACCCCACGGGTAACACCAGAGGAAGGGGCTGCAGATTTCTCCTCCTTCACCACTACAGATCCCCTCGGAGCAACACTGAGACTGGAGCTGCTCCTCCTGCCAAGTCATCCCTCACTCCGCCCTTAAGTGCGTGAGTGTTTGTCCATGCTCACTCATGACGGGGGCCCCTGGAATGCCAGTAAACTTACTCTCATTATTGCTTTCAGCAGAGAAAAGCCCAAAAGCCCTACAATCCTGAATGATGCAACGCTGAGTGTTTACATTAACAACTGTTATGAACAATTCCTGACCAAAAAAAAAGACACTTCTCTAACAATGATCCCTCTTTGGGAGTCGCACATCATGACCTGAGGCCTTTCCGTCTGCAGATTTGGTCATGATAAGATGTGATTTTACAAGGTAAACACACGGAACCTCTTTAACCTTAATCAACAGAGCCCCCGAATGAAACACGGAGAAAGCTTAAATCCAATAAAGGTCCTTTGTGTGGCGCAAAGTAAATTAAGTTAGGAGAAGGAGCGCGTTTGATTGAGCGGTGCTCGTCTTTGATAAATGGGCCGTGTTTATATTTGTAAAGCGGGGCCGCTATGATATTGTCTGGTATGCGAAGAGCTATACGGGCCTGTGTTTAACTCAATCTGGAAGATAAACAGCCGTGGGCAGAAAGAGCTCAGAGGATTCATGAAAGTTCTTCCATTTTCTTCTGTTTTAGCCCCGACTTAATCACGTTGACTCGCGCTCTCTTGGAGTCAGAAACCTTCCTTTATAAGTACATCTTAGTGGGCAGTTTTGAGGAAGTGAGAGTGGCGGCTCGCGGTCCAGCTGAGGGTCGCAGGTTTCCGAGGAGGAGGTCAGCCTGGAGTGGTCACAGGTCAAAACCTGTGGGTAATGCTGACACCGACCTAAGGGGATGGAAGCAGAGGAAGGTTCATTATGTCAGTTGGCCGTTGAGCCAACAAGGAAGCTCTTTTGACTTCCCTTTATCGGCATGATAACAAAACCTTCATTATTAAACCTGTTTAATCGCTGGGTTTCCAGAGCAGAACACAAAAAACTGCACAATAATTTAAAATTTAACAATCTTACAGTCGCTTACTTTTTCACTTCCTTTAAGTTTTGCCAAAAAGCTATGAGGCAAGAGGGCGACCCCCCCCCCTCTCTACTTTGACCAGTTGCCAGTTTATCCCAAGGCCCATTTTCACAGTGTGTCCATTGGGCCCCTAAAACCCCCGTTTCCATCCTGCTGTGCCGTGAATTTCCCAACGCAGCGTTTCTTTCCAGCCTCCCCGTCGCCTTGTGAGGTAGTGGTCAGTGAAACGAGGGCCGTGCGAATAGGTGCGGTGCAAAGGTGAAACGCTAAGCTTTTTACAGCAAAGCAGCTGCCACCTAATTAGTTTCACAAATGCCAGCTCGCTGTATCTGAGTGTCCGCCGTGCAGATGGTACAGTGCACCGACAAAAAGCTGGAAAGAGTCCTAGAGAAACAGCTTCTCGGCCTCCGCCAACTCCATGGGTTCTAAAACTCAAGGTTGAATCTGTAAAAGTGGTAATCCCATCTGTGCCATGCTGAGAAATACTTAATATGCCAGGTTTAATGACTTTGTTGGAACCACTTGAGAATCTTGAGCTTTTAAAGAGGTACTTGTCTGGAAGAAGGATGTCTTCCTTTTTCACTTTTTTCTTGAATATTTCTTGCTTGTTTTCAGCACTTTAACAGATAAAAAAAAAAAGTTTGGTCCATGAATACAAAGATAAACTAAATGTATAAGGAGTCATGATAAATCTATGCAGCAAATATAAAACCATGAAGTAAATTAGGAAAAAAATAAATAAATTGACATTGCATTTAGTGTTAGAGTACTTAAACTACCAAACTGAAGCAAAATCACTTTTAAAGAAGTGTTTTATTCACTTTAGCACAGAACTCACAAAGGAACATCGAAGTAAAAAAAACAAGTTTTTTTTTCTGGTTACTATTTAGTGTGCACCAACTAGTATCTGGTGAGCACCAGATAGTAACTGGTGATCTTGATATAGACCAGGATTTAAATAATAATAATAATAATAATAATTTTTGGTTACTATCTGGTGAACAGCAGATACTACCTGGATACTATCTGGTGCGCATCAGAAAGTAGCTAGAATTATTTTTTCTAGAAAAAAATTTTTTTACTTTAATTTATTATCATTATTTTTACTTTTATGTCTCTTTAGGGGCTCCGTACCTTTGGGGATTAATACACAAACTGAATATTTTTTTGTATTTTCTTCTAAATGTGCTAAACTGATTAGTTGATTAGACAGTTAAAGTAATTGTGGGGATATGTAACTTTTCTGATTAAATAATCGAGGGAGACTTAGTTTAGTCCAACTTTCTTCTAATGTCAGATAATTTGCTCAGAGATCCAGTTTATGAGAAGACATAAGTTTTCTGTTGTACTTGCTGCTAACAGGGTCAACCAACCTCAACAGGATTTATATTTATGTCAGCATCTTTCCTTTTGTTAGATTTTACAGACAACTGCAGTGTATTAAAAGTGGTATTAAAGTTGCGATGGCAGCTAAGACGAAATAAGTTGAATCTGAATTGTGGCATTTTATCTTCAGTTTTAGTCATTTTTCCGTTTATCCTCAATTGTCTTCAGTTCAGGTTCTACTTCTGTTCTCATGTTTGCTACATTACAGTGTTTGGATGACTGACGGACTAATCTCTGATTCTTTTGTCTCAATAAATGCACCTTATAGTTTGGTTATTTCCAACACAATTTAAAATATAAACCACGCAAACATTGATGATTCGCCAAAGAATCCAGTGCACCATGTAATGCAGAAAATATAGTATATTACACACAAACTGTTACGCATGGTGGTGGAGGTTTCATTATTTGGGCTTTCTTTTCTGATGAACCAACTGGACTCCTTGGTACCGCTTTTGTTTCATTTGAATTTATGTTGAACATGGTGATGTGTGGCCTGTTTGTCAAATAGCTGAAGTGTGGCTAAAGCTCCATCAGACAATGATCTTAGCTTTAATGAAAAACGCTAACAAATGAATACATAATAGATTAGTTATTTTAGGTTTTGTCATTTCTTAGATTTTTAACATGTCAAATAACTAAGCAAAAAAGATTACTTTACTTTCAGAATTTTTTGTAGAAATGTTCTTTAAATTTGTGTTTCATTTTATAATTACTTCAAAAAAATCCAAATGTGGTTTTATTTTGTTAAATTACACTAAAGTGGTCAAAGTTTTGAACAAATGCAGATCAAAATGATTGAAAATGGTTCAGCATTATGTGTTTGTGCCTCAAATCATAGAGAATGACAATAAAAGGCTAAATGTATCCTAAATGTTTTGAGTTTTTTTTAAATAAATTCTAATGAGAAGTTGATTCTATCTGAGCGTAAAAGTGAAAAAAATGATGGTGGCACACCAAAATCCTAATGACAAAAAACATTCTGTTTGACTGTTTTACATTTTTCATTTAGGTAAATCTGCTGCAGCTTGAGGACCTTTTTTGACCTAAGCAGGGCGGGTTTTATTTTGAAAGGAACTAGTTTGTGCTGCTGTCAAAAGTAAAACAAGTTAATTATTGTAATATTTAAGTTAAGTTATGAACCAATGTTTAATTAAAAAAAAGGCATAAATACTGTGCACTTTTTTAACAATAAAGTGGGACTGTGGCTCTCATTGGGTTCTGGTCTGTAAGAAACTTGACCAAGTGGCTCTTTTAGTGTTAAAGGTTGCAGATCTCTGGGTTAGCCCTTCTACACCAGAGCTTTAGCTCCAGGGTTGACATTCTTTTGATTACTGTAACTCTTTGACTGTTTACACATTTTAACTCTAACGACTTTGCACCATCATGCAACACTTTACGTTAGTAATATATTGCAAACTGGTGCAAAGCCGATAAGAAAAGCTGCTTTTCTCTGAATCAGAATCAGTTGATTGTTGTTGTGGTACACATTAAAGAGCATGTGTTGTATCTGCGGTATTAGAAAGTTGAGTAAAACTAAATAAATATGCATTATTTAAAAGTTTTTGTTTATTTACTTTTTTATTTATTTTTGCATCTCAGGTGAATTGAAAGTTTTTACCCCATCAAAAGAGAAGTTTACAGATCTCTGCTCACAACCTCAAAAAAAAAAAAAGCAAGTTGGAAAAAATGGAAAAAGTGACTCCAGTAAGTCCAGTGCATTAATTTCATTCCCCTTTGAGGTGGAGTCATGTAAAAGGAAGGGCTTTATCTGAGCTCACATAACTGGCTTCAGGTATGATTATCGAGACTTGCTCTTGATGGGTAAAAGCCTCTGATCAAACATAAAGAGCGCATATAAACATCTACACTTTTACCACGCTCACACACAAACTGAGATGAAACACAGATAATTAGCTCTAATGGAAACCAGACCTACAAATCAAGCCCCCCCCCCTGTCTGTCTCAGTCTGACTTCCTCTCCCCACTGGTCTTTTTGTGGTGTTGAGGGTTAATGTAAACCAGGGCTAGCTGCCCCATAATGAGGAACTTCAGACAGAGATTGGAAACGAAGGAGACACATTGCTGGCAGAAGTAAAAACACACAGGTATGCTTCTGTTAAACCACCAAATACATCCGAACTTTTTAATATTATTAATCAATGTAGCTCTTTGTATTATTTAAGTCCCACTCCGATCTTTTGTAAAAATGTTTCCATTGGTCTTTGAATTATGATTGTGCAGTTTTTTGCCAAAATCTAAAAACCTGCATGGTTTTCTTGGACATAGTTTCTGCAGAGCGGCAATTTTCAAGTTGTTGTCGTAAGCTCTCTATTTACATGCTCTCCTGCTAACTAACTATGGCAAGCCAAAGAGGTCAATAAGCGCCATGAAAAACGTTGCTTTTGACGCACGTTTTAAAAGTGACATGTAAATTTCGCCGTCTTGTGCTGTCTCAAAACTGGCATGAAAAGCAACGTTTTAGCGTGTCAAAAGTGCAGTTGAAATCACGCATCAAAAGCGGCGTTTTGTTGTGTCACATACATGTGCTCACGATTAAGGTCTTTGTGGGTCTTAAAGAAACCTTCCACATGATGCTAGACGTAGACATCAGATTATCAGGAAAGATTTGTTCATCTATTGGTTTTTCACCATTTTACAACAGGAATCAACTGTTTCTGTTGTAAAAAGCATGTTAGTTTGGTCATTTATTGACTACAAAATGAGATTTCTAATTATCTGCAGCAAAGAAAACTTTATTTATGTTTTTAATAGTTTATTTATGTAATACATACTTGCAAAAAACAAAGAAAGAAGAAGACGAAGAACAAAAAATAAACACTAACTACAATCCTGATGATACTGTTGCTAAAAGTCAACAAAAGAGAAAACAACTCATAATTCCCACATGAAAAAAACACTACTTCTCTGCAACTGTCTTAGCCGCTAAGCCACCAGCGGGATTCAAAAGGCTCTCGGCCGTGGCCATTTTATTCAAGGAAAACAACTTATTCGGGTTAGGGTTAAAACGGCGCTTTTGACATGCAGTTTTGAATTTTGAACTTCAAACTTTATTTTTTTGTATAGTGCCTTTCATTCATACAAAACTTAAACCGCTTTACATAAAAGCAAAGAAAAATACACATTAAAATCATAGTGTTAAAAAACAAAAAGAAAACAGGACATTTACTCAAAAAAAATAAAAAATAAGTACCCCTTCCCCCCCCGGTCCCTCCTTCAACCCACCCAGTCCCCCCCTAAAATAATACTTGACAACAAAACTGAACTAAGGCTTAAGAACAGCTGATCTGAGGAAACAGTACGCACTAAAATGCTGCTTTCAATGCATGATTTTAAACGCACTAGAACGGCACTTTTAACACGCCGTTTTTACGTGCTAAACGCTGCTTTTTAAGCCCGTTTTGGGACAACACAAGACGCGTAATTTACTTGCTACTTTTAAAATGTGCGTTAAAAGCTACGTTTTTCGTAACAATATGCCATCTTTTTATGACGCTTTACCTGGTGATTATTGACCCCTTTGGCTTGCCAAAGTACAGCCCTTCATACCCCCAACCTAATATTACCGGTGCCACAAAAATGACATGCAACATCGGAGCTATCCAGAAGTACAGTTTTGAGCCAGAAAAATGAAGAGCTTTTTTTAATCTGTAATTTTTTCATCTGCTCCTGATTCACATTGATTTGAATAAAAAAATAAAAATTTAAGTCTAATTTTTCTCAATATACGTCAAAAATGCTACAAGAAGATGTTAAAACATCCAAAAACACTATTTTCAGTAAAGACTATGAAACCTTTTAGATCAATTGAGGGATTCCAAAGTTTAGATTTGTGTGCATGTGTGTGTCAGTCATCAAAGCCTCTATATATCTGAAACTCTTAAACCTGGAGAGCCAGATGCCTTCACACTGATAACAAGTGGTCATCCCACTACTTTCAAACATCAAAGGAGGTGGCAGGAGCCTTCGTTCCCTTCCCTCTCCTCCTGTGTGGAATGTATTTTCCCCCCGTTTCATAGGCGTGAGAAATCTCCTTGTGTGTGTCTAACCTATATGTGTTTGCGTGTGTGTTTTGAAGCCTCAAAGGTGACATTCCTGCGTGTCAGAGCAACAGCCTCAAGTTTAAGATAACACGGTTACGGTGATCTAAGGGTGGGAATCGATTCCCCCTGGCCAGTGGGGGCTTCAGGGTCAGAGCTGATGGCTTTACCTTCCGCACGCAACCCGTGATGCGAAAACACCGTAATTCTTCTATAATCATCCCCTAACAACCCCGGAGAGGGATATGAAGCTCCCTACAGAGCCTTTCATCTCTGACTCTTCTAATATTGCAGCACTCCAGGTTCATCTTATGTAAACTTTTTTTTGTGACATAAAGCATTTATTATTACTTTAGAATGCAATAAATAAATGTTTATAGATTTACAGTGTGTGGAAATGATCTATATTTAATGAGTTGTTTTATTTATGACACTTTTGCAGAATTTTTCTTTCAAGTATTTTTGTTTTCAACTCAAACTTTAAGCAAGTTTTTAACTAATATTTC
This sequence comes from Oryzias melastigma, assembly GCF_002922805.2. Lineage (NCBI taxonomy): Eukaryota > Metazoa > Chordata > Actinopteri > Beloniformes > Adrianichthyidae > Oryzias > Oryzias melastigma. The sequence goes on from NC_050522.1 coordinate 9,432,761, forward strand.
AATAAAAAGTGATTTAAAGCATAAAAATTACAAATATAACCACCTCAGCTCCAAATTTACCTTAAAATAACATCTACATGAAAACAAAAATGATTTTTTTTCCATATTTAGAAATACATTCAGGTGTCAAAGGGTTCAATTTTCATACATAGAATGACATGGTCCATTCAATTTGCATTATGACCCCTTTCCCCCCTCTGTCAAAACTTCTGAGATATAGCTGGTATAGCACCTGCAGGCGACTGCAGCGGTGACCTATGTCTCAGAGGACATCTGGGAATATCGTGCATGCCTCCTACAGCTTCAAATTCACCGTGTTCAAACAGACCACCGGCTAATTATGGCTTTCCCAGATCCCTGAGCTCATGAAATCACTACAGAATAGGCCAGCGGTATGAAATGTTTTCTTTTGCCCCCTCCTCTCTGGTTCAGTTAACTGGGGATTTTGCCAGCAAAACAAACTCCCAAAAAGTACCGAGACAATCAGAACAAAGTGTATTTGATAAAATATCATACCACACAGCCATGAATAAACTGGAAGTCAAGTACCTAATGAAGCTTTAAGAACAAAAACCGCAGAGGACATTTCAATTTTTTTATTTATCTCATTAAAAGCGTATGCAACACACACAATGTTTCCAAAAAAATAAATAACTTTTATTTCAGAGAGAGGAAAAGAGTTGCATATCTGCATAGAAAAATAAATACTTCATTTTCTGTGAAAGTCTGTCACAAGGAATGTGGAGTGGATTGTCGTTTGGCTCTCATTTTTCCAAACAGAGCACTTTACCAGAGCTTGTTTTTTTTTTTTTTTTACAACATTCATAGTCGCAGTGGTCTTGGTTCCGTCATGCCCTTCATGTCACTTCTTACTGTAAGTGCTCCCTTGCAAACATCACGGTCCACGCAAGGGGAATTATAGGAAAAGGCCTTGAAGAACCAAGGCTGAGCCGGCCTCAGTTTGGCCTTTTTGTCCTTATCCGCTGGCTGTCCAGTCAGCATAATCTGCAGAAAAATATGTTTATAAGTTTGCATTAGGAGCACAAATCTTCACTTTGATCAGTTCATTTAGCATGCAGGCATTTCTTTAGAAGATGTAAATGTTTCTATTGCAAATGAGATTTAGCACCAAATAGTAGATCTGTAGATCTAAAATCTATTGCTAATTTGAAATACTTTACTTAAACTGTAAAATATTGAAGCAAATAAAAGAGAAAGAGTGATGGATGGATGGAAATAAAGTAACTAAGAAAGAAAGAAAACTTTATTCTATCCATGCTGAAACACAAACAAACGTGTTTTGATTGGTGCGTAAAATGCGCATGAGTGGTTATCACACCTGTGCTTACCCATGCTGTCCCTTCTCCAGCAGGATGATCCAGTTAGTGGGATGTAGTAGACAAGGACCACGCGCCCCCCATTCTCCAGACTGAGAAGGCGTAACTCAGGCGCTCGTGCGCCACGTAGCTGCAGCTCGTCCCCCGCGCATCCAGCTCGTCGCTCTGTAAAACTTGGCACAGGAAGTCGATGTAGCGCGCGGCGAGCTTCAGCGTCTGGATCTTGCTGAGTTTGTCCGATGGGAGGGTGGGGATGATCTTCCGCAGCGACGTGAACGCCTCGTTGAGCGACTGCGTACGCTGCCGCTCGCGGATGTTGGCCATGACGCGCTGCGTCTGCAGGTCGTCGAAGGAGCCCGCGGGGCTGCCGCTGCTGCTGGCCTCGCTGCCGCCGCTCTCCGCGCTCCCACCTCCCCCCTCACTACTTTTCCTGCACTTTTTCTTGCCCGGACAGGGACTGCGCTCCACGTCCGCCTCGTCGTCTTCCTCCGCGCTCCGGCGCGCCGTCCGCCTTTTCCGTGCGCCCCTGCGCGGCAGCTGGCGCTCGGTCTCCTCCTCGCTGTTGCCAGCGCTGTCCATCGGGGAGGAGTTCTCTTCCCGCATCACCCTCCGATCCAAAGATACAGTTATAACATCAACAAGTATGATGTGTGGTGGCCTGCATTTAGGTGTAGACTTTAAATATTTCGTGCGCCACAGAGAGGAAGAGGTGTCTGCCAGACTGGGATGACCCGAGCTCTTATACTGGGGTGCGGGCAGGAGGATTTTGGGGAGTGCTCTGATTGGATGGGGAAGTATGTAACTTAATAGCCTAGTTTAGAGCCTACTACTTCTGGTTTTATTAACAGGATGGAGCTTAAATCTTCTTTAAAGAGGGGCGGCGCTAAAAACTTTTTTTTTCTTTCTTTTGTTTTTTTTTTTAAACATTCCATTAATTTTAAATCGAATTTGATATTACATTACAGCTCTGTAAAATATATCTTTCTGCCAATTCTTTGCTTTTTAAGCACATTTTCTGGGTTTAGAAAACTGTTGAAATGGGAGCAGGGATAGTGGTGAAAAACAATCAGACCCCGATGATGAACCAGCAGGACGTCCCAGCTCGTATAAGCAAACCAAGGTGTTTATTTTCAATGTGAGGTAAACGGCGCTGACTCCCCGTTGGGGGGTCTCAGGTTCAAAGGACGCTGCGTCTGCAGGGTGCGCTCTGGGCGGATCCGAGCGCACAGCAGGGCCGCTGAAAGCCCAGACACGACTGGAGGATGTTAAAAAAAAGAGAGATGAACTTGAAAAACTAATAAGAGGGAATGTGTGTCAACAAGTGAATGGAAAGTGGTTTTTGGAACCACAACCCCAATTTTACCCTATTTGATTTAAGGTTATAACTAAATATATTGCTTTATAATGAAAAAATAAGGATTTCAAAGGTAATCTATTGCAGAACAATTAATTCTGTCTTTGAAAAACCTTGAAACAAACCTAAAATGTCTCTTTTTGGGGGGGATCTCTGTTCCTCACCTGTTCAGGTGAGAGTCAGAGGCAGAACAGGTGAGAGGGAAGCAGCCGGCAGCTCTCCGAGGTGCTGAAACTCGTCGGTTTGAGCAAAAACCTCAAGGGAAAATACTTTTTTTTTCTCATAAATATGAATTCAATCATATCACAAAAACATATATAATATATCATTACTTTTGGGGAGTTTTATCAGTTATGAAATCCAAAAGACAAATTCATAATTTTAGCATTAAATGTTTATTTTAGACACAACATAAAGCTGAATTTAGTGTTGTTGGTCCATCCAACTAAACAATAAAATACTTCTTCATTTGAAAAATATTTCCTACAACAACAAAAAAGTTAAATTACTGTTAAATAATTGTTAAGAATAATTTGTGTTAATTAAAGACGTCTCTAGCCTTCTACTGTTGAATTAAAGGCTTTAAATAACCATGCGTAAAGAAAGAAAGTCATCCAAACGCGGAGAACCTGCACCTCATTGAATGTCTTTTGTCCCACCAAGACTTGAAAACGTGATTTCAAGTGCACACTCAGGTGTTCTCCAGCAAGTCTGTCATGAAAGAGATGTAGACGATGGCCAAGCGTAGAGTCTCGATGCGTGAAAGCCTCTTCTCGTACGCAAACGTGGGAACTTTCCTCCTCAGCTCGTCAAAGGCTTCATTCAGGCTGAACATCCGCTTCCTTTCCCGCACGTTTGCCGCCTGCCGCTGGACCACAGTGATGATCCTCCTCCGTCTGGACTTCCCCTGGCTGAGGCGGTTGAAGCATCTCGGTGGGTCCGTCAGATGAAGCTCAGTCTGGGCGCAGGCTGCCGTTTCAGTCAGTCCTAAATCTAACTCCACCAGGTTTATGTCACTGACAAACTGCAGCAAGGTGGAGTCCTCCAAAGAGTCCTGGATCTCCATGAAGCCTGTGCAGCTACAGAGAAGCACAAGATTCTTCACCAAGATAATCCAAACAGAATGCTCCAGGTTCATCCAACTTTCCTTAAATCCAGTCGGCACACTGCAGGGTGAGATCCTGGTTGGCTCAAGTCCAAAACAGCAGGAAAGTTCAGTTTTTTCCCTGCTGTTTTAATAAGTCGCGGACACCACCTCACAGCACCACATCTTTCATGTGCCCTCTGAAAAACTCGAGTCCTTCTCTGCCATTTTTCCAATCTATAAGTGGTTTAAAAAGGTCCGGAGAATGCTGGAGGCTCCGGCCGATTGATGCTCTTTCCTCCTGGATGCCCTTAATGAGCTTCTGAAGAAGGGAGGCTCTTGACAGAAGGTCATCCAGCCGTGTTTGCTCTCTCCTCCAGGCCTCAGAGGCTAAATAATGACACTTTTAACACTTAAACCGGCCAGAGGAAGACCAAATAGAACATTCTCTAACAGTCACCACACACCAGCGGCTTTTCTGTTGCAAATCAAAGCAAATAGCTACCGGTTCCCATGGCAAGCCAGTGTCCACGTTTGCAGAAAGTGCTGAGAAAGCCACTAGTGTAACTCAGCTTTAGTGCTTGATCATTGCAATTCCAGAAATGAGCAAGTGGTTACAGGAAGCATGTTCTACAAATTCCAGATCATCTGAGATGAGATAATAGCGACAATATATTGAATTTAAAATATGTTTGTTACAATATTTTCAGAAACAAACTATTTAATTATTTTTTTGATTGGATTTGGTTCATTTAAAGCAACCAAAGTTAAAAAAATACTATCAAAGACTGACAAAAGAAACATAAAACTTTGGATTAATGACTCAATTGGAGAAATAATAAGAAAAAGCAAAAGAAGATACATTTCCATTTCATCCACATACACATGTAAATGATCCAATGTTAATTAGTTAATCATAAATAGACAGATTTGTAATTATTCCTACGTTGAATCCATTAAATGTGAAGTAAAGAGTTTCATTATTTGATTGAAAAGGACCGGAAAAAAGCAAATGTATATAATTCAAACCCTATTTGGCTTAATTAATTGCTTGAAAATTAGATTATTTATTCTGTTCTGCCAATCAAACTTTATTATGAAACAAATTTTAGTTTACAAAAAAAACCCTTCATGAAAAATAGTTTTTGAATTGTGAAAAATGCAAAAACCTTTGGACCAAACACTTAGAGACACACTTATTATTTGTACATGGAGTATGTATAATCTCAATTCAATTTTATTTATTTCTCAGGGACAGTGCACATTAAAAGCATTGTATGCAATGAGCCAGAATTAGCTCAGCAGCTACTTTTCACCTAGATGTTAAAATTGTCAACCTAAACAAAAGAAAAAAATATCCCAAATAGACATTTACTCAAGGATTTCTATTGCCGTTTCACCACAGAGTGAAACAAAATTTGTAACTCTAGTCCCGTGCTAACATATAACCAATAACAACACTAAATCTATGCTCTTTGGTTTGGGTTTTAAATAAACCGAGATGTTCATTTTAGTGCTATAAGCTGATTTGCTGTGAATTATTTTGTAGTCTTTACCTTTTTGCATTTATTAAACTTCTGTTTTTACCTCCTGCTCACATCCATTCATTTGTCTACCAGCATCAGAGTCAGTAATTACTGTGTCATTGTTTGATTGATCACTTTTACAAAGATCATTCCAACAACTTTGCTGTATTTTTTCCATCTAAAGCGTGGTGTGAACATGTCTTGTGTATACACACTTCATGCGAGTGTTAACATCCTCTCCGCCGGTCCCGTCTTCCTTTCACTCCTAATTTTCTGGCGGCCAGATAAACATGATGATGAGACATTCTGATGGTTGCCGTGGAAACGCTGAGAAAGCACAGCTGGGTGGGAAAACATGAGGTAATCCCACCCCGGGGCTACTTTGTAAATATTGGTCTTAAATAAGGAGTAAAACCCCCGAAAGAGGCTCACAAACACACTCACATCCATGAGGGGGAGGGAGAGATGTTCCAAATTTAGTCCAGACAGATTTTTACTCAGATGATGAAAGTGACTCATTTCCTGCTGTTTGGTTATTGCTATGCAAAGTCAAAGCAATGATAGTTTGTGGTGTGAGTTTATACAGAGTTTGTACAAAGTGGGCCTAAAAATCAAACTGAATCATTATTTAAAGGACTCATGTTCAAGTGGAAGACATGTTTTTTTCTTCTTCTTTAATCCAAATTAAAACAGAGCAGCAGGCAAAAAAAGTACAATTAATTAAATATTTGATCAAAATAAAAAAAATAAAAATTGCATGAGAATATAGACCTAAACTGCAAAAACTGAATCTTAAGAAAATATGTTTGTTTTTTCCAAGAAAAATAATCGTATCAGAAAAAAAAAGAATGTGTTTTTTTTTTTTTTATGCTTAATTACATAAATGTTTTGCTCATTTGAAGAATTTTGAATTATTTCTACAGAGACTGTTTTCAGTGTTGTAGCACATAATGTTACTGACTGTAAACCTAATCAACCCCAAAAATACAAACACTTAAATCTGCTAAGTGGATTAAATGACCTTTTTCAGATTAAATTCTAACTGTTTACTGAGTTAATGAAACAATTGATCATTAAATGTGTTAACAGATAAATGCTAAAGAACTATTTTGTGCTAAAAAAAATCTAACAATATATTTTACATTATTTAAAGGGATCTTAGCATGATTTTCTTTAAACTATGTCAATATAAATGATCATATATTACCTTTGGAACACTAAAACACAAATTATTTATGAAATATGAGTCTTTTTTGTTGATTTTT
>NC_050522.1:9440548-9442322 GCF_002922805.2 Oryzias melastigma
ATTTTACATTATTTAAAGGGATCTTAGCATGATTTTCTTTAAACTATGTCAATATAAATGATCATATATTACCTTTGGAACACTAAAAGACAAATTATTTATGAAATATGAGTCATTTTTGTGGACTGTTTTAATACCAAGAAGTAAAATGACTCGATCTCTGAGGCTCCAAGCGCCTTTTGCTCCCTGGGGTGCCGCCCATTTCATGACATCATCCTAGAGCCTGTTTCCAGAATGTCTCCCAGGAAAAATTTTGGTTAAAAATTGCTTTTTAAAAAATATTAATGTACATACAGTGCAGCTCGGGTGTTTTTCACAGACAGAATGGTGATGCTATGAATTTTGCTGTAAAATTTGGTCAAAAAATGAAAAGAACAACACCAGACGAACATTTCAGTATATACTGAAATGATGACATATAATCTCAGTCTCAATCTTTACTTTCATGAAGATCCATTTACCTCTCCATTATCCACGTTTAAACCAGATCCCTCAATTCGTCACTCGTTTTTTCCATCAGGAAATAGTCTGCTCCCTTTCTCCTGCCGTCTTCCCAATATCCCCGTCTTGGAGTTAAACGCCATTCTTGGAAACCTTTAGGATCCATCTCAACATGTTGTGCAGATGTCTTACCTGCCCATATGCTCCTATGCCACCGCACCAAGTATGAACGCTGAAGAATGAGTGTTTCTGTCACAACACAGACAGCGGATCAATCCATAATATCGATAGTATCAGTTTCAAATTGGTATTGGATTGATATCGACCTGCAGATATTGATATTTCCACACTTCTAGAAAATTTTCTGTATCTGCAAAAAGGACCAGCTGAGTCGCTGCCTCTCCACTCTCACCAGTCCTGAGAGATAGCTAGCTTGAGCTGCTAGCTTTGTGGAGAAAGTGTTTGTGTTAGCCTGGGGGCGGAGCAGATTCTTCCTGGAGGGGCGGTCTGGAGGGGCGGTTTTCACCTTGTGACATCAGCATGTGAGGACCCGCTGGTTTTCATGGGTATTTGAGGGGGCTGCTGTTGTGAGAACGGATCAAAATACCGCTTTGAGGTTGTCTATAGTGAGGATTGAACTGTATAATACACTTAAAAGCTCAAAAAGTTGTTGTGGATCCTTTAAGAAAACAGAAAAACTATTTAAAATCTGAAGAAATTCCTTGTTTATGTATCTAGGAAGTGTAAATAAGCACAAGTACAGAGATGCTGCCACATCTTGTTCCTCTTTTTTATGATTCACTGCAAAAACTGAAAAGAGAGGGAAAAATATCAAAGAAAATTTTACAAAGAAAGTTGTTCAACAGCAAAATAATCTTAGATTAAAAAAACATGAATTGTTTCTCTTAAAATAAGAATTCCTGGTAAAACCATTTTTCTTTCCTCATTTTGATTTTTTTTAAGTTTAAAGAAGCCTAATATGTGATTTTTTTTAAGGAAGTTGTTTTTACAGTGTGATTAATTATAACACTATCAGAAAATGAGTTTTTTTGATAAATTAAATCAAACCAAATAACACAACTATTATATAACAGACACACTGAACAAAATCTGAGCATTCAACTTTAATGTTGTTCAGTTTGTCGTGTCACTGCAGCCCATTTTGGATAGTTTTTTTTGAGAGGGTGGGAGTGAAGGAGACGCAGAGGGAGTAAAGAAGATGTGTTTAACTTCTGACCCGTCAGACTCTCCTTCATTGTGTCACTCCGACTCTCCTTTTTTTTCCTTCCTCACCCCAAAGATGACTCACATGGCCCGCCCCCTCCAGGAAATC
>NC_050522.1:9448090-9453365 GCF_002922805.2 Oryzias melastigma
AGTGGAATGTGTGTGAACTGCACACTGCCTCCTATAAATCAAGGAGACAAGAAGGAGGAGGAGGAGGAGGAGAGCGAGTGAAGAAGGACAGTGAGTGTGAGGGAGTGACCAAAGAAAGATGGGAGTCAGTGGAGGGAGGGGGTGCAGGTGTACCAGCGGTGCACCCGGGTTGGGGTTAGGACTGGGCAAATGAGGGAGATAACACCAGGGGGAGGTTGCGGGAGGACAAATTACAGCGAAACTCCTAAATCTCTCCAAGATTAGGAGTTTAATCTACATTTCTGCGTGTGAAAACATCGCACGAGGATGACTTCACCCCAAGGAACAAATGAAATATTGGTTTTGAGAGGTTTGATCGGTTCATTTTGTCTGCCAGTTGATGCTGGTTGATATTTGTTTCTATTTAATATGAAGCCAGTTCAATCTCATAATTCACAAATGCAAATGCTCCTGTTCACAAATATATATTTATGAAAACACAAATTGTGCCTAGCTGTCTTTAAGAAAAATGTTGTTTTGGTTTGAAAAAATAAAGGAGACAACCATAAAATTATATCAAAGGCTTTGAATGACCCGCAGGTGGTGCCCACCCCCGCCGGCCTCACTGGCTACACGCCCCTCACCCTCTCCTGTCAGAGCTCCATGTGACAAATTCATCTAAAAAAAAAAACATTTTTTCCAAAATGGTGGCTTTTTTGTGAGTTTTATCTCCATAGCAACCATTTTATTTTTTGGTCGCCTGAGGGTGACGAACAGGTCAATGTAATTTTTCGAAGAATCAGCAAAAGTAAAGTTTTAAATTTCTTTAGCAACAAAGGTTTTTGGTAACCACACCCACATTCTGAACATATTCATATCATTTATTATATCATTTTGTTCAGCAGAAAAAGACGTACCAAACTTTCATAACATTCTGGTAAACAAAATTGCAAATAGTAGAAGAACACTACTTTTGTAAGCTCGTCACGCTGGGAAACAGGGAAAACTATGTTTTTTTTTGGTTGAGAGTGTAGCACTTATGTCTAATTGCAAAACAAGTTTTATTGTTAGGTTTATCTTCTGTTTTGATCCTTAAATCATTAAAGGACTTGAGAAAACAGAAATAAATGTACCAGTAACATAAAATATGCATTTTGAAATAAAACATTGCAACAAGGCACTAGGATTTTTGTTATAAAAATATTGATTTTAAAGTGTAATATAAATGTTTTTACTGTTTGAAACATATGTTTTACTTCATTTTTTCCTTATAGTTAATGGAAAAAAATTGAAAATGTTCCTAATGATGTTCAAAATCTTAAAATACAATCAGATCAGGAAATTTAAAATTATCTAACTTTTCAAACCTTTATGTATAAATTAGTAGTATGTATCTGGAAAACTCAATGCATAAGTAATAAATACTGTGTGTGTTCAGCGGCAAATTACAGTGATCTTTTCATGTTTGCGGTTTTGGAAAAAAAACCTGCAATTGTAAAGTAATTTAGCAAAACTAGTTCTTAAAAAAGAGAAATATTTGTGATCATCCTCCATAATCTGATTTAATGATGTTGATCGTAAATGGTATTGCTTTATTTATATCACTCACAGTTGTATCCACATTATTCTCTTCTTCACAATAACTAGAATCCAAAGTTTTATTTTGTTTGCTCATCTTTTTCAATTTTTTTACATTTCTTTACTGAAACTTTCAAAATTGCTTTAAAAATTACAACAAATAATTCTCTAAAACATTTTTTTCTTCTTTTGTTTTTAACATTCTTAAATATTTGGACGTTTTCAACACTTTTCCTCCTCTTTCAACATATCTTAAATAGTTTCAGCTTCATGTTGTTTCTGAAAACAGGATCACAGATAACAGCTTAAATAAAGCAGATTATCTCCATTTTCAAGCATCTTTTAGTGAGTTTTATACAAATTGCTAGCGCTTAGAAAGGTCAAGTGTTCGGTTTGGTGGTGGATCAGAGACTCTAAGTGAAAAATGATGTGTCAGAAGAGCTCTGTGGGGTGTGACAGATGAGCCAAGTTAATTAAAGCTCCCTATCTGTCCTCATTTAAGCAGCTTTTGATAAGCTGCCCAACACCTAGCACTCAAAAGCAAATTAGATTTGCCCCTGAAAGTAGGAGGGCATTTGAGTGTGGAGGTGGGGTAAAGAAAACACCAACCTCTTCAGTGCTGCCTATCAGCACTTTATCAGTCGACACTCACTTGTTAGCACAAAACTGTTTCCCACATAAAAAAACAACACAACTTTGAGTAAATATTTCTAAGATACATTTATTTTGGTGGGAATAAAAATAATCCTGAGGATTTTTTGATGCAAGCACATACAAATGTTTGATTGTGGCAGAGAATTAATAGAAAAATACTTTTATTACCTCAACAATTACAGATAATTTCAGGGAGATGTCATAAAAAACTGTGAAGTCTTGAGTCTGGATGCTTTGGCTCCCTCTGCTGGTGACTTTTGAGATGAAAAGTTCTCACTTTATGGTATTTGGATAAAGATGGGCTCAACCCAAAAGTAGACATAAAAAAAAGAAAAAAAAAATTACACGACTCGACTTGTTTTGTTCTGAACATCAGAAGTTTCACAGAAGCTCAGAAAAATCCAGTAATCTTTTTTAAACTGGTAAATCTTTAAGGCACGAGAAATACTTCAGAGGCGCCACTTTGATTTGTTTTAATGATAGATTTGAATTCCACACAGAAAAGTCTTACTTCAGCCATACTGCTCCACATCTGTTTTTTTCTTCTTCTTAGATTTTGTAGGCGTGATTTCATCACTGAGACTTGGCGTGCCGTCGTTACCGTTTTCATGCTTTCTTTTCTTGCTTGGTTTGTCGCTGAGGTAACCGCTGGAGTCGCTGCAGTGGACTTCTGCGCGAGATACCTCAACCTCCTCCGTCTCGTCCTTTAGGTGTTTTTCCTTTTTCTTCTTCTTCTTCTTCTTTTTCTCACCGGCTTCGTCGTTCTGCATCTCATCCGTCGTTCCGTTTGGATGTGGTGTTGATCTACCGTCCGCTTGGCTCGGAGTCAACCTCGTGACTTCCTCTTCTGCCTCCTCCTCCTTGATCTGGTCTTTCTTCTTTTTCTTTTTCTTCTTGGGGGTGTCCTCTGGTTCTTGCTGGACAGACTCTGGGTTTGGTTCTGTGTCTCCGGGGTAAGTAGACTCTGAGCTTTCACACATGGCGAGCAGCTCCTGGACCCTGACAAAGACAAAAGAAGAGCGCTAAGTAACATCGAGATGACAATTCAAACTTTAATATTTTATTCTTAAATACAAAAATACTAGAAAATGTAGCTATTCGTTCAAAATCAACAAAATTTTAACATGTCAAGTCTTAGTTATTTAGTTTAATTTAGTTAGTATTAGTTATATATAATCCAGTGTTCTGTCACCATACTGCTGTTCACCTGCGATAATGCTAGTGTGAATGCTGTAAGGTGAATTTGGCAGCTGAAGATGCTAGAGACAATAGAAGAAGATGCTAAAATTGGTAGCTGAAAACGCTGACGATAATTGCCAACTAAAATATTAGTTAAATGCCAAATTACCCTAAAAAATCTTAAGTTAGCCAATACATGTAGCTGTATCTGAAATATTAGCTAAACTACAGAATAGCCTAAAAAGTAAAAAAAAAAAAAAAAGAAAAGCGTAATCTAGCCAAAACAGCTAGCATGTAACTGAAATATTAGCTAAACTCCATAATAGCCTAAAAAGTTTAAAAAAAAATAAAAAAAAGGCTAAATTAGCCAAAATAGCTAGCATTCAGTTGAAACATTAGCTGAACTCTTTTTTTTTACCCAATGTCCCTCTTGGTTTCTCCACGTCTTATATTCCCCTCCAAATGCTAGCCAGCTTTTAAAGGGACATTGATCTATTGTAAATCTATTGTAAAAGATTATTGTAATTAACCAAAATAAAAAAAAATCTGTCGTTTTCTAGGACAGTTTTTGGTCAGTTTTCATTAGAAATTCACCTCTGAGATGTGGATGGGACATTGGCAAAGAGAAACCCCGCCCCCTTTCCCCTCCCTACTGCCTAGAGCTCGCCACATGCTCTCCTGTCAGCTTACAGCCCCTCACACCCACACCTCACATCACCAGTGCAACAATATTGTGTTTATTGCATCACAAATTTGCTCTTTTTTCAACAGCTTTTTTAAAAATCTGTTCCTAATTCACAACAATTTGAATAAAGAAATGCTCAGAAATACAATTTTACTCTTCATTTATGTCCTCCATCATCAGAAAAACATGTGAAAAACACAGTTTTCATTGGAGTGGGTCTTTAAAGTAGAAAAAGTGGAGGATTAATGGGAGAAAAAAAACCTCCATATTTCTACCTGGTCTTGAGGAGGCGTCCTCTGATCAGAAGAACCCCCGCAGCATCCGCGTCCAAAGCCGTCACCTCAAACTCCAGCTCCGTCCCGATCTTTGGCCCCGCATCCCTCCAGGTTTCCACAGACACGAGGTTTGGCTTCGGGATGCTGGCATTGAAGCAGCCGTGCACCAGACAGCCCACATGGCTGACTCCGAGTTTATTCACTTTACCCTGTGGGGGACGGAAACTGTTGATGATGTATTTGACATTTGTAGAGCTTGTATTTGTTTAAACGGCTTCTCTATTAAAAAAAGTGCAAAAATATTAACTTCTATTGAAGAAAAAAAAACTTACCAGGAGTTTCTGCCCTTTTTTGGGCTGAAAAACAACAAAGTTGGCCTCTATGTCCATGTGAATGTAGCCGCTGTCATCGAAGATGTCTCCATATCTGCCCACTATCCGGATGTCGTCATAAGCCAGGGGGACTCCGTTCAGGCTGCAAGAAAGTGAGAAAAGTTGGATCACAGAAAATGTTACAAGAAAAAGAAGGTTTGTGACAGTTGGTACAAAGTGACAGAAAAAAGGAAACAAACAAACAAAAAAAAAAAACAATCTACATTTATAATTTGACTCTGAAGGAAGTTTTATTTTGAAAAACTACTGGATTTTTCCCACCACATCCGACTTATTATTGACGCATTGGTCGCATGTAAAAAAATTCATCAGCGACTTTCTTAAAGTTACCAAAAACAAACATATTTGGAAGGTTTCTTTATGCAGAAAATAGCCACTCATGAAACAGAAGAGGAGCCTTTGATTTAAAAATGAAAGAAATCTCCACTAAAAACAGACAAAAGCCCGCAGTCTTTTCTCCAAATATTGTAATAGTTGTTCCCACAGACCATAATAATGCATGAAGCTCAGCAACCTGTAATGAAATGCTATGA
>NC_050522.1:9453589-9475163 GCF_002922805.2 Oryzias melastigma
AGTGATTGGACCAACTGCTAGTTACCAGTAACAAGTTACCAAAAACAAACATATTTGGAAGGTTTCTTTATGCAGAAAAGAGCCACTGAGGAAACAGAAGAGGAGCCTTTGATTTAAAAATGAAAGAATTCTCCACTAAACAGACAAAATCCAACAGTCTTTTCTCCAAATATTGTAACAGTTGTTCCTACAGACCATAATAATAATGCATGAAGCTCAGCAACCGGCAATGAAATGCTATGAGGTTGCTGCTAAGTTGAGTATAAGTTGCTAAGTCGCCGAAGTTGCCATCTTGATTTTTTAGGCTTCAACTTCGACAGTTTGAATTTAGGGAAGATCTAGACCCTTCACATTGCTGTAGGGGCCCAACTCTGTGTCTCCCTGTGCCTGTCCCCAGCCCGAACTCTAGAGTACAAATACAGTTGTAAGCAGCAGATACTTTACAGAGGATGAAGATAAACTTTACTTTCAAAAGTGTAAAACAAAACTGGAAGATAAGAAGAAAAAAAAGGAATCACTTCAGTTTCAGGTTGGTCTGTGAAAATATTGAAATTAAAATAGTACATGGACTGAAAAATGTTGGCGATCACTGCTTTAAGGTTTTGGTTGCTCATTTGGATCAAAGTCTGACCTAGACCATCAGCAGAAGGAGGTCCAGGAGGACTTTTAGAAAGTTTTAGGACAAATCAAGGCTCCTTTACATTCTGGACACAGGCATCAGGAAGAGACAGAAAAACAACAAACTGGAAATAGGACTCCATCGAGGAGGAAATCACCGGGGAGGCGCTGACAAGTACACAAGTGAAGGAATGAGCAGGACTAGAGCTGTGCGATGGTGTAGTGTTCAGCACTTTTGGCTCACTTTGGTTCGAATCCCAGCTGGGTTCTTTCTGTGTGGAAGTTTACATGTTCTCCTCCATGTGTGGGCTTTCTCCCACATGCTTCACGGGTCAATATGTGACTCTAAATAGTCTCTTAATGTGTGTCTGCAACAGATTGGTGACATATTTTGGGTGCTTTATCCTGGGATAGGCTCCAGCAACCTCATAGAGATTGAGCCGGTTCTGAAGATGGATGGATGAGCAGAACTAGTGCACTGTCGCGCCAAGTCAGTTAAGTATACTAGGGGTCAATGAAGTCTGCTTTATCTAATCTAATCGTTAAAATGCTTCAGCAAGGGATTGTGGGATACCTCTGAGAGAACTTGAGGAGCTCCGCTTCCAGCTCCTCCTGGATTCCGGTTCTCTTCTTGTAGAGGTAGACCGGCGGGAGGACGACGTGCCTCCTGCGGGTGTTCATCACCAGACAGGAGTACGGCGCTGACAGCAGCTCCACGGCGGCGGAGTAAGACGGGACCAGACACGCCACACCGCCCGCGGCTTTTTCTGCCCCCGCGGACGCTGGATCCACCGGAACCGAGCCGGGGACGGCCGCGAGTTCAGCTGACATGTTCACGTGTTTTGGTTCAGCGTGGATCAGGTTCTCCATGCTGCGGGAGAAGACCGGAAAACAAACACGACGTATTTCCGGAAAGAGGACCGATCTGCCTCTAACCAGTTAGGTTTCCCCCTGGTGGTGAGGCGGTGGAACTACAAAAGGAAATGTGAAGCAAAAGCTGCAAAGTAAGTCATTATCTGGTGGATTCATCCCTCCAAAAGTTAAGTGTGCCAGCTGCATCCTAAGATATTTATTAGCAGTAATTAACCTTTTTTTTTTTTTAAAAATTGCATAATTGTGTGATCATTTCAATCTATTTGAGGATACACTACCATCCATTCACCTTGCTATCTCTCTCTTTTAAAAAAATATCCTTGATGTATTGTGTTCAAACATCAGGATTTATAAAATCATTGTTTTAGATTAGGCCTATTTTTAATAAGCATTTTTTTTTAAAGTGCCCAAGCTCGGATTCTGCATAGTCTTGGCTCTCTGGCTAAAGAAAAATAAAATAATTGACTTTTTTTTTTTTAATTAAAGATTACTTAATTGGCATTTATATAATTTAGATGAGTTAAATGTATAAATTGATGTCTGAGGTGCTAGATGATAAACTTTGTAGGTTTTTACATCCCTGTAGACCTGAAGACGTCTTCTTTGCTCAACGTTACCTCCAGAATACACAGATTTTATATGCAAAGCAAAACTTGGGAAAAAAGTTTGATCTTTTTATCATATTATCTTGTGCTGCACTACATTGGTTACAAGCTGCACAGAGATGATCCTGTTTTGTACAGAGCGTCTTTTATTTTGAAAATAAGTTAATCACATTTTGAGAAAGGCTAGTTTCCTTTTATATTTTTGTTTGTGACAAAAAATAGACATAATTTATATTTATTATGAAAAAAAATAAGATAATGAATGCAATTCCAAAAGGTTAGATTATACTGCTCCTTCTAGGTTTTAATCTGTAAAAAATGACCCCCAATGGCTCTTTTACTGTTAAAGGTTGCCGACCCCGGTCTATAATATTAATAAAATAATATTTGTGTGTTACTTTGAGTTGCAGTCTACGGTGTTTCATTTATGTCAAAACTCCACGCAGAAATAAGACATCTCCGTGGTATATATTCTGGCAAAGAAATGCAAAAATAATGTAACAGTTCAGTTTGATTTTGTAAGAAACTATCCCAAGAACTACACCCCCCTAAAAAAAAATTAGAAGAAAACAAACAAAAATCAATAAAGAAAAACAAAATCAAAACCAATTTGTTCATATGTTTCCACAGTATTTCCTATGATTTTAAATAATTATCCTTTTTAGAGTATATAATTAACCCCTTTTCACGCTATTTGGTCTAATTTGGAACGTATTATTAAATCCAGGACTCAACTTTATTAAGCACCACCTTAAAAAAAACCCTGAAGACGACTGAAACTCAATCATATCAGGCCTCCTCCATTACAAAACTATTCGCAAACTTCAGCTGCTCCAAGATCAAAACACAAACTCCCTCCTCTCCTCTCCTCTCCTCTCCCCTCCTCACACCCGTCCTGCAGCAGCTCCACTTCCTCATTACATCACCTACAAAAACCTCATACTGAACTGACCTTCAATATTAAATAATCTATAATTGTATGCATTTAACTTTTGTCTTCTTCCTTTAATTATGTTTTGTTTTGCACTTGTAAGGTGACTTTGGGGGCCCAGAAAAGCGCAATAAGAATAAAATGTGTTATTTGTATTATTATTATATAATAGGAAATACTTTAGGCATGATGGGGTTAATTTTTATATGTCCTCTTTCTGTAAAAGTGTCAAAGAAAAACTAGTTGTATCAATAAAGATTAACAGTCCGTTCTCCTTACATGAAGACTTGAACTGTCATGCCCTCCGTAATGTTCTGTCCTCTGTGATGTAATGTGTGGATCACGCTCTGGAGAGGAGGTTCTCATTGATTCTGGATCCTCTTCTCAGTGCCAGTGTCACATTCGGATCATGAGGGTGACCTAAAGAGTGGATCTGAGCAGCTGATCAACACATACCGTTTTAGAGACAAATACTGTAAAAACAAAAAGTATCTCAAAGTATTTTTCTAGAGTTTTTAGCTTAAATATTTTTGATATGAGACAAAACTAACTTACTAGTAAGGGGGGGGGGGAGCATTAGCTTATAATATTGAACATAAATGTACTTTGTGGATATAAAATGTTATGAAAACAATACACGCTTATTTCCGATATTCAGAGCAATGTAACCAATGAATCTGTCCAAGATACATTTTATTAGTTCTATTGGCAGATTTTTTTTCTCGTATAAAATGAGACAAGTATCTTGTATTCTGTATTTTCTAACTTGCTTTAGAATTATTTTTTTCACAATGTAGTGCTTTTATTTTCTAGATTTCAAATCTTGTTTTAAGACATTTAATATATTTTTACCAGATTTGTTTTAACTTCTATTTGCTCCACAGATTTACAAGCTTTTCTCAAAATCAGCCCAATTTTAAGGATTGTTTCAGTCTAATTAGGAGCTAGGATCTAGAAATAGGGAAATTATCATTAAATATCATTAACTTGATTTAAGATGCAAAAATGCTCCTATTGCTTGATGTTTTTAATATATCTAAACACATTTGAGTATTTCTTCATAACATGAAGAAACCTCATCAAATCTCCGACAATTTTTAACATTTTTATATGTTAAAATGTAGATTTCGGTTCTAAGAATAAGTAAAAGTTTTAGATTTTACAAGGATTTGGGGCAACTTGTACTAAGATCATGTTCTCTTTTTGTTCTAAGATGATTCATTTCTACTTATTACACTAGTTTTTTTCCACTTTAATCAAAATAAACTACAATTAAGTACATAAAATTGCAAACATACAAACCATATTCTTAAAATTAGCAAATAAAAATACTTATAAAGTGATAAATCACGGTGACACGTGTGTTAGACAGGGAGAAATGCTGAATCATGGGACTTCCTGTGATGCTACACGAGAAAATATTCACTAAAGTTTATAAGAAAGTCTCTACAATATCTTCTCAAAAAGAAATACTATAATACAATATCAAAATATAGAAAGAACGAGAAAAAGAAAGGGAAAAATAAGCAATAAAAAGCTAACTTTTAGATAGAATTACTATAAATTGAATGTCTTACAGCCCATTAATCCACATCCAGCAGCCAATCAGAATCGAGTATTCACCCGGACTATAGTATAATTCTTATTAAGAAGATTTTTCTACTTTGTAGTGATTTTCTTCTCAAGTTTAGTGTCTATTTCCCCATGTAGCCTCACAGGAAGTCCCATGATTCAGCATTTCTCCCTGTCTAACACATGTGGGTGTGTGTTGGGGGGCTGCAGATGTGCTGTATTCTGGGGGGGCATGGCCCCACTCCTGTGTGTTGTCAAGGTGATAGATAGGGACGTGGTTTCTTAGTCAGCAATAGACCCCGCGGCTTCTCATTGATGAACACACACACACTCACACATCACTGCTTGGAGCTTTCTGCAAACTTCACAATGAAGTATGGAGCAGCATGATGCTGTCAACGCCATCACTTCTGAAGAAGTCGCTGCTGCGTCCGTGTGCATGCTCCTAAACGCTTGCATTGTTGCTGCTTATCGCTCGTTCTCCTTTTGCTTCCTGAAGCACTTCATGCTGAAATGTTTGAGAGGAGCAATATAAGAGATTTACTCCTCCAGTTGAATTTGCAGTGAGTGAAGGACCTCTGAACGGAGCCAAAAGCATCATTGTGTTAAGCTGCAGTCAGACGGGGAGGCGTTCTCAAATCCTGCTCTGCAGTCACTGTGTGCGAGCTTATGAGGGTGAACATCAGGTTCTGACAGAAACCAAAATCAATCAGAATGTAAGAACTTCTTATGTTTTCATTAAATATATAAATAATGTTGTTGTTTAAGGGACAAAAGGATATTATCTCGTAGATAATTTGAAAATAATGTAATATATCATTACATTTAAGGAAAAATAAATGAGATAACTTACTTTTGGTTATCCAATGACTTGCAAAAGACCCAAATGATGTTATTTTCTGCTAAATACACAGAATGTGTTTGGGTACCAGCAGTGAAAACCCACTAACATTTGTATTTGAACCTAAATATACAACCATAATTGTAAAGTTATGCTTTTGAGTCAAAAATAAATGCCAAAATAACATTTTTGTAATTGATTTACTGTATGTAGATTTTGTATATGATCCATTGTGTACAGAGCCCTGGGCATGACATTAAATAAATTGTTTCCTTAAATTTATATTTTGTGCATGCATATTAGGATTTTGTGTACACAAATTAGTATTTTGTGTACAGAAATTAGTATTTTGTGTGCACACAATATCAATTGTTAATGTGTGCCATTAACCTTGTGCTATCTTATGGGGTCCAGATGACCCACCCTTATGCTGATGTGTGATCCCACTCATAACAAAGGTGGACAGAATTTAATTTCGGCCACAGACACCAATGAAGATAAAAAATCATTGAAAAAAAAAAGCTCAGCGTGCTGTCTTGAGGGGTCCAGATGACTCTACTTCTAATGTAAACATACATAGCATAGTTACAATGATAATTTGTGTGCTAAAAATACAAATTTGCACACATTAAATACCAAATTGTAGCCATAGAAATGATCATTTCTGCACACAAAATACTACTTTTTATGTCATGTGTAGGGCTCTGTAATTGTGGTAAAGTGTTTTGCTTGGCTGTGGGGACAGACAAGAAATGCTATGTATCAGCGTTTTAGAGGCCTTTTTAAAAAAAAAAAAAAAAAACACATTTGTTATTTCAACAAAAATGTGTGTGTACAGTGTTTCATATATCAACCACGAGACGTTTCCTAGCCATCCGAGAGACATGGTCTCTCCAGTGTGTCTGGGATCTTCCCCGAGGCCTCATCTTAATGGGACGTCCCATTAATGAGTCATTTGGGCTAGAGACGCTACGCAAGCCTGTTACCGCTGTCCAAGATACCTGAAGAGTGACACCATATTGGATAGGGCAGAAAACAATGAAACATGGCTTTGCAGATGCAGTAAAATGAGCATAAAATGCTTAATTTTGGTCCAGTTTTAAAAGGAAAAAAACTCTGATCATCACGAAAATATGGTATGACATAGTATTAATGGTTTTGTACAACAGATGAATGACATTTCAAACGTTTCCAGAAGTAAGTACATTATCATATAGGAAACAATGTATACCTGATGCATGGTTGTGATTTTATTCAAATCTACACACAGACTAAGATTTACACAAACTGTTAGACGCCTCAGCTTTAAGACGGGTCGGTGGGTAGCCGACATTGCTTCAAACCCCTTGCATCTGTTGTTTACTGGTCCATGTCTGGGGTGGCGCAACACGGTCGGTGCAAACTGGGAACGGTGCCAGTCCAGGGGGCCCTTGGACAGGAGAGAGAGCCCAGTTAGCACAATGTGGGGAGGTCTGGACGGCATTTACTGTAAACCACTCGGCGACCGGGGCTTATCAAGCCGGAGCCGGTCGCGACACACTGCCGCAGGGCAAATGCACGAGTGGATCCAACCCAGCCTCTATCAGAAGGAGTCAGGCACCCGCGCAACACCGGGCAGACGGTTTTCCATACGCCACATGTCCCTGCTCGCCCACCGGAAGAGGATTTGGCGCTGGGCTCTTCTCTTTTTGCTTGCTACCATTAAGGACTAATATAACATAATATAACAATAATAACTAAGCTGAGTAAGTTATTATGCTTACCCATAGGTCGTCTGGTCTGATCTGAGGTCTAACACACATACAAATAGCACAGTCATCCTCCATAAGACAAAAAATTCATATGTAGCCTTGACAGAAAATGTGGAAACTGCAGTCTAAAGCTACCATTTACTTTGAACAGGCTACAGATCAGCCTAATTGTTCACTATTCTGAGAGTAAATCTTTCTAAAATGATTTCTATAAGATCTCCTTTATCTGCTGGCAGTAATAATTTACTTGTGTAACATTCTTGTTTTTCCAGCTCTGTTTGTGCAATTGTAGCACAGCAGTAAACAGGCATCTCGCCCTATCCAATATGGCTTCCAACTTTGCATATGCAACAAGCTAGTGTAGCAACTCTAGCTTATAAAATCATTGGGTGAAGGGGTTTGAGATCTTGAGAAATCCCAGGAGCTGCCTGGGGATGTTGACCCTGGTGGGTCTCTCATGCCAGAGTAGTCCTTGGTGACAAGCCAGACAGGGGGCAGTTCAGAATCCCCTTATGAGTAAGAAACACCAAGACCCTGTTACGTCATCCCAGATTGGTGTTAGCAGAGCCACACTCTAGAGCTAGGCCTGAGGTTTAGGCTCGCAGGTGAGTGTGTGGTGGCTACTCCTCCAGTGGGCCCCAATCGGGTCCAGTCCAAAGGGACAACATGGGATCACTGTCCTGTGGGTCCACCACCTGCAGGAGAACTGCAAAAGGGGCAGTGTGGTTTGGGTGGCAGACAAAGCATCCTAAAGGGGTCCTAACCCCTGGCTTTTGGGATCATATTTTTAAACATTTAATGTATAATTTGTTTTTTGCTGAGGATGAATATTTCACTCTTTTGATGGAGTCACCAAAGAGGACCTGGCTGCAGGCATCAACATCCAGAACCGGAAGTGCTCAACCGGGAATGGTCAACCAGGACTAGAAGTGCTCAACCATGACTGGAAGTGCTTGACCGGGGCTTGAATTGCTCAATCTGGACTGGAATTGCTCAACCGGGACAAGAAATGCTCAACCGGGGCCGGAGGCTCTCAACCGGAAGTTGAAGTCCTTGACCGGTACTGAATGTCCTCGACCGGAACTGTAAGTGTTCGATTGGAACTGGAAGTGCACAACCAGGGCTGGAAGTGCTAGACCGGACCTGGAAGTGCTCAATCATGACTAGAAGTGCTCGACCGGAAATGGAAGTGCTCGACTGGACATGGAACTGTTCAACCGTGACTGGAGGTGCTCAACCGGGACTGGAAGTGGTAGACCGGAACTGGAAGTGCTCAATCATGACTAGAAGTGCTCGACCGGAACTGGAAGTGCTCGACCGGGACTGGAGGTGCTCAACCGGAAGCTGAAGTCCTCGACCGGAAATGGAAGTGCTCAACTGGAACTGGAAGTGCTCAATCGTGACTAGAAGTGCTCGACCGGAACTGGAAGTGCTCGACTGGACAGGGAACTGTTCAACCGTGACTAGAAGTGCTCGACTGGAACTGAAAGTGCACAACCAGGGCTGGAAGTGCTAGACCGGACCTGGAACTGTTCAACTGTGGCTGGAGGTGCTCAACCGGAAGCTGCAGTCCTCGACCGGAACTGGAAGTGCTCGACCGGAACTGAAAGTGTCTGCAGCCAGATCCCTCTGGAATCGCCCTCAATCACCATTCTCCTGTCTTACATGTTCTCAGGATCCTTGTGAATACATTTCCTTCACTGTGACAAACCAGCTCAGGTTATTCATACTTTATTTGTATACATTTTCTAAGAAGCAGTATAAAAAAATATGTTTGATTTATAGTTACCTGAAGTACAAGCATAGATATACAGAACATTTCATAGAGCGTCACTCTGTTTTCACATCTATGCGTTCCATTTCCAGATGATACATACGGTTCGGCTATTGCAAGCTGCATTTCATTAACCTGTACGAGGTCAATGAGTGTCTGGTAGAAACATAGAAACTCCCTCAGACATACGGATCAGCTGCATGCTTACGTTGTGTTCTGAAAGTCGTTGGGGTTGGACTCAGATGCAGACATTTGTCTTCTCACCATCAGCCTGGCTTTGGTTTGAGTTGAGAGGGTCCACGTGAACCCACGTTTGCATAATAATTCAGAAGCACAAAAGCTGTCGCCATGCTGCCTGTCTTCCTTTAGGAAACAGGAAAGAAAGGAAGTTCCAATAGATGTAGAACCTGGCTGGCCTGAAGTCAGGGTACAGGGTTTGTACAAGCTGGATCTGACAGCAGGTACTTCAGTAACTGTCTGTTTCAGTGTGAGCAAGTGGCCTCTTGTGACAAATCGTCATGGCGATGCAGCGATGTGTCCATTATAGGAGATCTGAGGAACGCCGTTGCTCGAGCTGTCGAGAACCTCCTGAAAGGGACACAAACACGTTTGATGTCTTAGAGTGTTCACACACATGTCGTGTGCCGCTACGGTCCGTCTTACCTTCTCTGTCATCTCATGTGAGTGGTGCAGCGAGTGCTCCCTCTCCATGAACATCCTCTGCTGCTCAGAGCTGGCCAGCCGACAGGTCAGCCATGTTGACAGGGTACAGGAGGAGATACCTGCAGATGAACAACTTTTTGTGAAAATCCAAGTCTCACTCCAATGCACGAGACTGGAATCCTTACTAATTACATGCTGGAAACGAAATGAGAGAGCCTGTCATGGACATAGGAATTCAGAAATACATTTTCTTCTCCTTAATTGAGAAAGCCTGATGAGCCACTGCTGCTTTGCCACGGGGAAGGGGCAGCCGTGGAGCCGTTACTGCAAATCCTTTAATTAAGACCCCCTGGCTTATTTCCTGACTGAAGTCTTTACTCCACTTCTCTATTTTTAGGATAATAATGTGGCTGATTTCAGCTTTAGAGACTTACTGAGAGGAAAACTGTGTTTTGAACATGTTCTTGGAGCATTTTCCTCAGTGTGAAGGGGAAATATAAAGAAAATTAAGATTAAAATCCAATTTCTGGGTGTTTCTTTAGACATATTGTCGTGAATCAGCAGTTTGAAAAATAATGTATTTATGACGTAGTGGGCCACAAGCTCTCTGCTCTGTTCCATTTTGATTCTTCCACTTGTAGACAAATAGTTCCATTTATGTCTTTTTCTCCTCGTCTGAGCTGGAATCTGGCTCAAAACTATATGGTTGGATAGCTCCAATATTGCATTTTTGTTGAACTGCTGATGTTAGCTTGGAGGTGTGAGGGGCTGTAAGCTAGCTGGATAAAGTGTGTTAACTGAGAGCTTTGAGTACCATGTAGGTGAAAGTTGGGGTGGGAACACTTTCAATGAAAAGTCTACAGCCTCGTACTGAGCTGTCCGGTACGGTACGGTCCGGTATTTTGAGTGTTTCCATTGTCAAACTGAGCCATTAAACAGTTCCGACCCGTACCTCTTCAGGGCCCCCATATGTTGTAAGTCCATAGAAAAGTAGAACAGGACGATTGGGGCAGAAAGGGATGACGATATTAGAAGGAATCAATATAGCGCTAAGCTAGCGGTTCCGTTTTACTCTTAACGGCGGTATTCTTCCCACGCTAGGTTCACACTGGACGTGGAGTGCAGAGCGGAGTGTGCGCAGCATGCTCCCTCTCCTGCAATTCACACCAGATGCGCATTTTTCTGCGACGGTCAACAGGCACTTCTGCTAGAGTTTTTTTGTTTGTTTGTTTTTGCCATCATGGGTAAATTAATAACCTAAAAATATTACCCCGTGTTCGTGCTAAGAAGTGCTCTCTGCCTCTCTTTTGTTGTTTGTTTACACCCAAAACACAACCCTGCTCTGCTCCAGAGTCAGCCCACTACGTTGATCGGTGTGTGTTTGTGTGTCGCATGCTTGTGTGTGTCATGATTGTATGTTTATTTTCATCTCTACAGTCTGTTTAAATACAAAAACATGATCGCATTTGTAAATGGTAGTTTCTTGTGAATAATTTTGAAAATAAACTGGATTTTCTCATGTAACTTCCTGCCAGAATTGACGCAGATTACTCGTGACTTGCGCACAAATTAGACCAGACTCCAAAAAGACCCGCTGCACGACGCGAGCCTTGCGTGGTGGACCATAACGCTCCGCGCCTGATGTGAACTGCACCATATTAACAAGGGCACCAAGTGGAAGCAACCTTTGTGGCGCTTCTGCGTCCAGTGTGAACCAGGCTTTATCTTCTTTCAAACAACATTAAATTCCTGTTATTTACAATGTACAAAAAGTAAAGCAAGAAAAAGAGGAGTTGCTGAATGACCTCCATTGTTGTTGCGTTTCTAGTTGCTACACTACAATGACACAGTGACACCACGCATGCACCGTAAAAACAAACCACTCAGTGGAAGCGAGGCTTAACTGAATGGAAATTATCTGAAGAATTAACTGGACCGTACCGTACCACTCCTCCCGTACTGGACTCAGTGGAAACGAGGCTCGTGTCTACCTGCATTTCAGAGTTTGAAACCGTGTTTATGTATAGCTAAACAATTTTTTTAAGTCAACTTTCGGGCTCTACGTACAAACCGAGCATTCATTGCACGTCTGAAAGTTCAACCAGTTGGACTTTAGACTGCTTGAATGTCAAACAGCTGAACTTTGACCAATCAGAGACTCAGATTTGGAGAGTGATATTGATTTTATATAAATATGTACATCTTTATGGAATTGGGGAAAATATGGTGTTTTATAATTAACTTAACATTTATGATTATACATTTGTGCAAGAGTCAATAAATTAATATGTCAAATATCTTATTATCCTCTTTAAGTTTCTTAAATAACAAACTAGTACATTCTCCCTCCATAGGGGGTGGGATCTTTTTAAAATAAAAGAAGTAATAACATTTGAAAATTGATCATTGAGGAGAAACTAATAATTGCTGTTTGTGACCGACTGGAATTATATCACACCAGGTCTTTTATGTTTAGGAAAGAAAAAGCCTGGAGCAAGATTTGCACCGCTTTGACATTTTGAACCAAGTCTCTTCCTATTGTAGGTGAGCTAGAAAACAGTTGAAAAAAAAAGAAGCTCGTTCATGTCCCTCTCTGCTTGTATGGTGTGAATATAGTGTCAGAAGTAAATTTTTAAGGAACTTCTGCCGCTCTGCAGAAACTATGTCCTAGAAAACGAATTTGCATTTTGCCTTAAAACAGCATAATAATAATCAAACGAACACTGGGAACGCAATAGATCAAAAGACCATCAGAGTGGGTTTAACAGAAAAGTATGAATATTTGAAGAAATAACCCGTTTAGTAATAAATACATTTGCATTAATATTATCTCTATTATCTTCAGTGGAAACATTTGTGATCACACACATATACCGTATTTTTCGGACTATAAGTCGCACTGGAGTATAAGTCGCATTTTTTTCAAGTAATTTATTTTACAAACTGGTTGAAAAAAACGATATTACATCATCCTGGAAGGGAAGTTATAACATTCATAAGTGAATAGAAAACAGGCTGAATATGTGTCAACACATATTCACATATTAGCATCATGAAAAAAACGAAAAGGTGTAGCATTTATATAACATAACAGTTTTATTTAACTATAGCCTCAAGAACTCATCAACTTTGTATCTTTACTGTAATTAATTGCACGCAATCTCACTCCATATCACTAAATCCGTTAAATTCTTTGTCCTCTGTGTCACGTCTGAATAACTAAAGTAATTAAAGTAATTGCATAGATCACCATAAGAGGGCACTCTAGACTTACGGTCCATATCTCATCATTAAAAATTCGTAAATAAGTCGCACTGGAGTATAAGTCGCAGGGACGTTCAATCTATGAAAAAAACCGCGACTTATAGTCCGGAAAATACGGTAGTTAATATTTGTGTGTTCAATAATGCATCAAGATGCTGTCCCCTCCTACTTACCTAGACAGGCCAAAGTCATGGCAGCCAGATGCATTTTGTCCGGCTGTTTGCTCAAAGCCCGGACAAACTGGAAGTTGAGAATCCCTCCAATCAGACCACAGATGCAGCATGCAGAAAACAGGATCATCTGAAAGACACACACAGGGAGGGAAAGGTCAACGATGCCCAAACTATGGAGAGAAAACAGTCTCAATGGATTTGTGGGTATGTAGTTGTAACTTATGCAATGCATTTTTAGCATAGCTGTATGTGGTTGCAGCTGTTTATTCACATGTACACTCAAATATCAAAAAGTTACAAATACGAAACGCAATTTACAAACGCACAACTTGAAATTACACCATCTTAGAACTAACAAAGGATTTGGACTGCACATACCAATCTTTAATACACACATACAAAAACACATTGACGCACAGATCAGAGTTACTAGTGCAAGACAGCATAAGAAAGTGTAAAAAAGTCAAGTTTTTACTAGTTATTAGTCACAATCTAAGTTCAAAGTGGCGGTTCAGGTGATTTTTGTGTCCTATGTACAGATTTGTGTTTGTGGGAGAATTCATAGTAAGTTTCAAGCTGCTGTAATTTCAAGATGCGAAAACTGCAAGTTTTCGACAGTGAATACACAACTCCAAGTACACACGGTTACAGATAAAATGTGTTTAATGAGTTGCAAATCAAGTATTACACAAATACAAATGTTTTCAGACTATTTTCTCTCCATAAATGTCTATATTTCTGTAGTATTGAGACTTTAATCAACAAAAGACGTGCCCTGGATGGAGCATTAGATAATTCCTGGAAGAGTCTAATGGACAAAAGACTGCACTTCAGTCAGTCTGCCTTTAAAAGTATAAAATGATTCCCTTCCACTCCGGTTGAATGTGTGTTTGTGTTTGCACTTCAGCTCTCCTCTCACCCTTTCCAGTACAAATGCCGTTAGTGGCTTAACTGAAAGGAAAGGGGCATCTCTGATTACACTCCGCACTCGGAGAAGTGTGGAGAGCGGCTGGCAGGGGGCCGGGGCTAAACCCACCTAACTCAATCACCCCCCCACACACGCAGAGGAGGAGAAGTGAGGAAGATAAGGAGAAATGAAGATGAGGCTGAATGGAAACGGCAGATAGATGGAGAGTGGTGGGAAGGGGAAAGGCATGAGGAGAACGACAAAAGTGAGAAGCATATAGGGAGAGACTGATGGATGTCTCTGTTACAGCAGATTGGACTGACATTGATCCATCATTAGTGCCTTGCCTGCAGGAGACAGAGAGTCAGAGAAAACATGATGACTTGGAGACACCGGGAGACTGTAAAAACGACTGGAAGAGTGACAGAAATAGAGAAGTGACTGCTTGTCTCCTCTGATTCTCACAGGCGTCTCTTTAGAAAACATTGTGCTTCTGCCTGGAGAACAACACACTCTCTTGTATGGACACAAAAATACAAAACAAGTGTAAAGCAAAATACAACCTATGATCCATTACACCTTTAAACATCCATTTATTCAAATATTTAAAGAGCCACTCCAATGAAAAACAAGTTTGTGGTGTTTTTAACATCTTCCTGTTGCATTTTTCTGATATGTTTGAGGAAGATTTAGCTTAAAACTACATTTCTGACTGTTTCTTTATTCAAATTGTTGTGAAATAGAGCAGAAAAAAAATTCACTAAAAAAAAGTAGGAAATAAGCTGGGATCTATCTCAGCAACGGGGATAGGAAAGGGGGCGGAGCTGCTCCATGCCGACACTCCGACCCCACAACTCAGAGGTGAATTTCTAAAGATCTACTGCCGCTCTGCAGAAACTATGTTGTAAAAAACAACAGATTTTTAGCTTTTGGCTAAAACGACGTAATTTTAATTAAATGACTACTCTCAAAAGATGATAGGAGTGACAAAATTCAGAATCCATTTGGGTTTCATTAACATCTAAAATCATAAATCTTATAACTTTCTTGTGAATTAACTTTGAAACCAAGACGTAAGGAGCAAAACAGATAAAATAACTATTGCAGTAAAGGTCAGCAGCTAAACAGGAGCTATAGATCACTCTAGTTCACATAAGAAAACTGCAGCAAAACTGAGTTTTATTTATTTCCAAGACTGTAGTTTGTTAAAGAAAACAGCTTGTACAATGCATCTGGAAACTATTCACAGCGCCTCACTTCTTCCACGTTTTATGATGTCACAGCCTTGTTTAAAACGGATTAAATCAGTTTTCTTCCTGAAAAAATCTATTTTTAAAAACCCATAATGGTTTAATCCATGTTGAAATAAGGCTGTGACATAATAAAATGTGGAAGAAGGGATGCACGGTAAATCTAAATTGTGCTGTTGCTTGACCAATACTTGAGCTAAACCGATCCATTCCTGCATCTGTTAATGTGAAGTTACTTTTATTTGTTGTTTTTTAAGTCCCACTCCGATCATCTTTTGATCCATTTTAAAAACACTTTCTGTTAAATATAATTATGGCGTTTTTAGGTAAAATCCAAAAAGGTAGGACATAGTTTCTGCAGAGTGTGAGGGAAATGTGTGACTTATACAAGCAAAGCAACAGGTGTTATCAAGGTCGACTCATGAGAAGACACATAAAAGATTACAACAGGAACTCTTTGTGAATTAATCAATGTTTGTATAAGTCACATATTTCCCTCACAAGAGCAGCAAGAGTTAATTAGAAATTTACCTCTGAGTAGTAGTTGGTGCAAAGCAACCCCGTCCCCTTTTCCCCTCCTTTTTACTAAAAGCTTAAAGGAGGGTGAGTGTATTTTCTACACAGCATTTCTTTGTTTTCTCCTGATTCACAACAGTATGAATAAAGAAATACTCAAAAATACACTTTTTTAAATGTAAATGTCTCAATATTTGTCCTCCATCATTTGAAAAATGCTGCAAAAACCGGTTTAAAAACACAAAAAATACACTTTATTTGGAGTGGATCTTTAAGGAGCTTGTTCTATCTGGGACAATTTAGATTTTTTTTGTTCGTGGACACTAAAATTTATAATAAGGAGTGTGTTTAATCCAAACAAACTTTTGATTTCAATTCAATTTTATTTATATAGCCCAAAATCACAATGGAAATTTGCCTCATTGGGCTTCATGCAGGCAATTTTACAGATGCAAAAAATTAGTCGTAAAATATGAATGATTGCTAAAAATTGAACAGACTAAATAAAACTGGTTTTAGGGGAAACCCTTAACCCCCGGCGGGGATTTTCACCAGAGCTAAAGTATTTACATGATTTCCAATGTGTTGCATCTTTCTGAGGGTCATAGATCACTGGGTAAATGTCACAGGAATGGGTGGATCAAAGGCCAAGTCTCCACAATCTTTTTTTTTTTTTTTAGGAATTTTTTGTTTTTGTTCTCAAGTTTTTAGTAATTTTCAAACATGATTTTATGATCTTCCTATGTTTTTATTTTCCTTTTTGTTACATGAAACCACAGTTGAAAGTAACATAAAAGTAGTATCATGTGTTGACATTTTTAATGGCAGATGCTTTTTATTGGGTATTTTATATCGGGTAAAAATTATCTGGTGTAAAATTCATCAGTAAAATGAATTCAGCTCCTGTTGGTCTTTGGGCTGTGGTGATGTTCACCATTGGATTGGACTTTTTGAAAGTAATATTTGCGCACCGCTTTAGTTACTTGTAATTTTTGTGATTATTTCCTCAAATACATGCATAAGTATGACTTTTTTTTTTTTTAATAAATAGTGTTTATTTTACTTCCAGCACAATCTCCCATCTCTTCCTGATTTCTGGTTCTTTCAAAATAAAAGCATTTCTGTCCCTGATGTGTTTAGTTGTTAGATAAATTATAAACAAATAAGGTTTTGCATGTTTTAGACAAGTGAAATTTCACAAATCAAAGATTTTATTATGCTGGAAAACTTCAGAAACTTAAACACTTAAATACAAAATCTTTAACACAAGATTTTAAAGGAGTCTGCCACTTTTCTCCTTCACAATCTACTGGAATGACATTGATCGCGTTAACAATTTAAAAATTACAGTAAATCAAAGAACATAAACTGGAGCTCCGGTGTTAAAGGGTTAAAAGCTGTAAATCTATAATGTAATTGACTGAAATGCATGAGTGGAAATTGTGTTTTCCCTTTTAAATATCAATATTTAATAAAATTAAAATGTTTTTAGTGTTTGAGACTAAATTCTGTTTGTTTACTTACAATAAGACCTGTCCTCCTTCGGGCGCACAGCACTCCACAAATCCCACAGACCAGAAACTGTAAAAAAAGAATAAATGACACCAAGTTATCTGAAGTATTGCATATCCTGCTTTGTCAATACACACTTCCATTTGTTTGTTTGTTTTTTGGCCGTGATTTTATTTTGTCCCTTTAGTGCAACAGTAAAGTGTCTCCTCGAGTGGAGTGATCTCAAACGACATTTGTTGGAGGTAACAGTAAAAGTATGTCAACACTTTGTCCTTCTTTTGATTTTCTACCATTAATTTTGATCACTGGTTTATTTAATTTAGTTTTAGGCTACAGTAGAGACACAATAATGCACGACGGTAAGAGAGCCAACCAGAAGAGTCATAAAGTTGTAAAAACTTTATTTGATTGTAATTGTTCACAAACGGGAGCAGCTGAATTTGAGTTTTACCTACATGACAATAAGTAAAAAATAAAACGAGTGTTAAATGGGTTTTATAGACATTTTGTTTGAGCAAAAAAGGTATTAAGGCATAAAATGTGGTCCGTATTAATGTTAACTAAATTGATGTCAGAATGTTTTCTGAAGATAATAATAAGCTCTCCAATATTTATATATATCATTTATATATATTTAAATAAATATTTAAAATAAATAACATCCCAGTGGTGGGATTATATAATATTACTTCTTCCCGCTCATTTTTAGAAAAAAATTAACCTCTTCTTGACTTTGATAATCCTTATATATAATTAATCGTTTGTGTGATTTCAAACCTTGTTTTGAAATATTTAAGATGTTTTACCAGGTTTGAAGTTGTTTCAACTTCTCTTCTAACAATTTCTCAAAATTAGCTCAGTGGAGATTTTCTTTTTGTCTCATTTAGAGCTAGGATCTAGAAATATTTATTAAAGTCAGTCAAAATCCTTTTGCTCCAAATTATTTACAATAGGAAAACTTGATTTAAGACTCAAAACATCTCAAGATTTGCTGTAATTTTAGTTTTAGTTTTAAGGATGTTATTTGAAAGTCCAATAAAATTAGACTGGCATTAATGGTCATTATGATGGAAACAAAAATGTAGATTTATGCTGTTAGAATGAGTGCTAGTTTTAGATTGTGTACAGATTCACTAAAACAGGCCATCTTATTAAGATTATATACTAAGATTATACTCTCAATTTGTTCACTTTTTGTTCTGAAATTAGTAATTTAAATTTATTACACTATTTTTTTGTCACTGTGATCAAAATAAACTACAATTAAGTACATAAAAACTCAAAGAACACAAATACTTTTAGTTCTATTTACTTGGAACTAACAAAAAATGCTCATTTTTGGCCTGTATAGCATTTAATGATTCTATATTTTTTTCCCTTTTTAAATGCCTATGTAGACCCTTTTTTATAGATTATAGCATATTATTATAAAATGTCTCATTAAGTAAAATCTCTATAGATGGACTGATAATCTCACTACTTTTCCAGTTATTTTCATATTTTAGGCTACCATTTATGCAATTGAATTGACAAAATTGAACGATCATTTTCATTATAATAAATATATTAAAACGTAACTTTAAACAAATTCCTGTTTTTTCGAAGTTTTCAACAGTTATTCGAAGCATTTTTTACAGATACTTCCCCATCAGTTCAGACTGGGCTCAAAGTTGTACACATGTTCCCACTTATCCTGCGTGGACCTTCAAGAGGAGCAAAAACGTGGACTAGACTTTGCAGGACCTACACAGAGTCCGCTCCAGACCGGGGACGCGTCGCCCTGCCGGGGCTTGTGCTCCCCTCGAACCCAGCTGATGCCCACGGCGCCCAGGACGATGCTCGCCACTCCCAAGCCCACTTCCAACAAGGAGAGCACGAACAGGCTCCACAGGATCTTGCGGCTGGAGCACATCCTGCCCCGCGGGGCATCTCTCCAGCTCCTGCAGGAGGGGGGGCGAACAGACGGTCCTCTGAGCTCCAAAAAAGACGCGGATCTATTGCTCCATGTCCGGTTTGGAGGCAAAAAACAGTTCAGGAGAAGAGGAGTGACCAGAAACCACAGAGGAGGCTGATGAAAGTGGTCCAAACTGACAAGAGTGGAGAAGCAGTGGATGTTTTTGAAGAGCGCGAGCTCACAGGTGAACTTCCTCCTCCTCCTCGTTGCGCCTGTTTGTGTGGAGCTATCCAAGGTATCTGCTGAGCGCAGCTGCATGCTCACAGATGCGCACATGCGCGCAATGCAGGGGCGTATCCACTGGGACGAGGGGGCTC
This sequence comes from Oryzias melastigma, assembly GCF_002922805.2. Lineage (NCBI taxonomy): Eukaryota > Metazoa > Chordata > Actinopteri > Beloniformes > Adrianichthyidae > Oryzias > Oryzias melastigma. Next base: position 9,473,111 of record NC_050522.1, read on the forward strand.
AGCCCCTGCCCCTTTGAGGAAGCATTTTATGAGCAAAATTTGGACTAAATTGACCTACAAGTAAATGCAAAAAAAAATCTAGTCATGTTTATTAGAAATTAGAAAAATAAAAGCACATTTGGGATTTTTTAAATTGTATTTGCCAATATAACTTGATACCAACAGAAACTACAGATGATTAAAAAATAAATAAATTCACATTTTTATAGTATACAATAAAGTTTTGTATGACTTTTTAAAAACTGTTTAAAACTATTTCTGTCACTTTTTGGCTTTGGAGAATCAGTGAACAATGAAATGTGCCTTTTTAAAAATATTCAAAGTATTATAATCCGATAAAACAATCTCCAAAATGTATGAAAAAACATTTTTTAATTTAACCCCCAAAAAAGAATCATTTAGGAGCCACTTTAAATTAGGTTCCCCCTCCAATCATCTTTTGATTTAGAATTTATAGTAAAGGTGTTCCCAGTGGTCTTTTAATTCTGATTATGCCATTTTTATCCAAAATTTAAAAAACAATCACATTTATAGGACATTATTTCTGCATTGAAATTCACCTCCAATTTGTGGGCAGAACCGTTGGTGTGAACCCGCCCCTACTTCCCATCATCTATCTGCTTAGATGCTCTCCTACAAGCTTACAGCCCCTCAAGGCCCCAAGCTAACATTAGCAGTGCAACAAAAAAGTGAACAATATTGGAGCTATCCTACTGTTTACTGTGAGACAGATACCAGCTCAGACGAGGAAAACAAAGACGTTCATGGATCTGTCTGCAAGTGGAGCTTGTAGTCCCCCTATGGTGCATAACAACTACATGGAATGCAATTTTAATTGCCTTCATATATGTTTTCCATCTCCTGAAAAATGCTACAAGAACATGTTTAAAACACCAAAATCATAGTTTTTATTTGAGCGGGTTTTAAGGAAAGTCATCAGGCAGTGCTGTCTGTGGGCCCATTGACTGTATATGACATCTGGAGCGAGTGAATGTGACGTCACCTATAGAAAATGGCTCACTTATGGTTCTATACTTTTCCGTTTACAGGAAGCTTGTTTGATTTTCAGTTCTGAAGATGGTTTGCTGCTTTACCACAGAACAAAACATAAAGAAGGAAAACAGACGGTTTCATTTGCCATTACGCTTTATTGTCAAATCAATCGAATTAACATTTATTATTCATGACGACCTAATGGTTCATCGTGGATCAGATCATTGCTGCTGGCACTCATCACTATGCCAACACTGATAGATTCTCAGTACTTCATTCTTTAAAATTTACTGGATGTTGCAGTTTACTTACATTTAAAAACATAGTAAAAAAAAACCCTGAACACTTTAATTTTTATTTTGCTGTTATAATGTATTGATAAATAAAGGATTTGACTATTTCTGTTGCTCTCAGTGTGAAACAAAGAATTACGTTCATTCCATTTTTGTTTCATAAAACACAGATCTATTGCTCCATGCAGTCATTTCACAAGACAAATATCATAAATTGTATTTTTGCTGAAATTATTAGAAAGTGTGTTTGTTGCCTCTGGGTTTTTGGGCACTTAAATTCCCAAAACACACATAAAAAATGCTTTTCTTCTTTCTTTCTTTTTTCAGAAATGATTCCATGAAATTTAGCAAACTACAAATTTTAAGACAGATTTTTCTTTGCTTCCTAAACACTAAACTATCAAGTATACTCTAAAAACTTATATCTGCTTTCAGAAAGGATTCATTCTTTACTTGAACAATTTAAAAACCATCTTTGCATTAAAAGGGTATAGGGTTTAAAAACCACATAATGCTGCTGGTCTTTTCTCTGCATTTTTTATATCTTAAAATACTATTTAATATATCAATATTTAATGAATAAATGTAGAGATTTGAATGATGGCTCCAAGCAAAGACGAATGCAAAGCCCCCTACCACGGATTTCACACCTTAGTTATCACAACAGACTCAGACTGTGTGACCAAAGGGTTTTAACTGATCAATAATCAATGGAGGAAACACAGCTGTGTTGTGCTCAGTTATGTTGTTCCATTGGTGTGCGTTTA
>NC_050522.1:9475230-9475451 GCF_002922805.2 Oryzias melastigma
TCTTCTGCTTACCCTAAACCAGAGGTCCCAATCTTTTTCTAATGAAGACCAAATAACTGTTTTCTTCTCTGATGTGAGGCCGGAGTCTGTAGGCTAACAAAAAATGTGGAACAATCCCAACCTAAACGTAAGCATTTACAGTTTTCCAGAAAGCCACACATGGCCAAATTTAAAATAATTCATTTCTGTAATCTTCATAGAAGAAAATGATGCCAACATTT
>NC_050522.1:9480287-9496316 GCF_002922805.2 Oryzias melastigma
CTAGATTGTTGTTGGTAGTTTTTATATTCATAAATGCAGTAAAATGTAATCAAGAATTGTTAGTGCAAATTGTTACGAGGATTTTCTTTTTTAAATCTTATTAGTGCCGCTTTTCTAATTCACAATCTAGTGGAATGACGTTGATCGCGTTAACAATTTAAAAATTACAGTAAATGAAAGAACATAAACTGGAGCTCTGGTCTTAAAGGATTAAAAACTGTAAATTAATGATGGAATTGACTGAAATGCATGAGTGGAAATTTTTTTTTCCCTTTTAAATATCAATATTTAATACAATTTAAAATGTTTTCGGTGTTTGAGATTAAATTCTGTTTGACTATTTTCATGTTTACTTACAATAAGACCCGTCCTCCTTCGGGCGCACAACACTCCACAAATCCCACAGACCAGAAACTGTAAAAAAAAAGATAAATGACACCAAGTTATCTACAAGTATTGCAGATCCTGCTTTATCAATACTCATTTCCATTTGTTTGTTTGTTTTTTGGCCATGATTTTGGTATTTTGTCCCTTTAGTGCAACAGTAAAGTGTCTCCTCGAGTGGAGTGATCTCAAACGACATTTGTTGGAGGTAACAGTAAAAGTATATTAACACTTTGTCCTTCTTTTGATTTTTTACTATTAATTTTGATTATTGGTTTATTTATTTTAGTTTTAGGCTGCAGCAGAGATACAAAAATGGACAACAGTAAGAGAGACAACCAAAAGTGTCATAAAGTTGTAAAAACTTTATTTGATTGTACTTGTTGACAAACGGAGCAGCTGAATTTGAGTTTTACCTACATGACAAAATGTAAAAAATAAAACGAGTGTTAAAAAGTATAAAGGCATAAAATGTGGTCCATATTAATGTTAACTAAATTGACGTCAGAATGTTTTCTGAAGATGATAAATAAGCACTCCATTATTTATACATACCATATAAATATATATATAAATATATATATGTATATTTTAATAAATATTTAAAAGAAATAACATCACAGTGGTGGGATTATATAATATTACTTCTTCCCGCTCATTTTTAGAAAAAAAATAACTTCTTCTTGACTTTGATAATCTTTATATTTAATGAATCGTTTGTGTTATTGTATATTTCTCTGCAAAAAAGTCAATTTAAAGAAAATTTTTCTGACATATTTGTTAATTTTTTCATATTCAAAGGAATTTATTAATTTATATGTGAAATTTGTTTTATATACCTGTGTTTTGTAATTTTACTGTATGATTCCATAATTTTAATACTTGAAATTAATCAAACGATAAATTTTAGTGGCTGAATGCAGAGTAAAATGTCTTTATATTACATCTATTGGAGTTGATCCTCAAATAAATTTAGCCTAATTGTTACTTATAGTTACTTTATTTAACTATAAGTTTTGTCAGCTGCATCAATAACAGCAACAAAAAAAATATCTGAAACATTTAATTGTTTTTCAACTAAATCAAGATATAGAGACTGCAAGCTGCTCTGTAGCAAGAGGAGAGTATTATTGGATGTAAAAGCTTTGACCATCCCCAGCACTGAGGAGAAACTCTGAATCCAACAAACTGTTTAAACCAAAAAGATCATGATGAAATCAACTTCTAAATCTATGTGTAGAGGACAGGTCTCCTCTTATTTACAATACTGCAAACTATTTGATTTTTGCAAAGATTTCAAACCTTGTTTTGAAATATTTAAGATGTTTTAGCAGGTTTGAAGTTGTTTCAACTTCTTTTCCAACAATTTCTCAAAATCATCTCAGTGGAGATTTCTTTTTGTCTCATTAAGAGCTGGGATCTAGAAATATTTATTAAAGTCAGTAAAAATAATTTTGCTCCAAATTATTTACAATAGGAAAACTTGATTTAAGACTCAAAAAATCTCAAGATTTGCTGTAATTTTAGTTTTAATTTTAAGGATGTTATTTCAAAGTCCAATAAAATTAGACTGGCATTAATGGTCATTATGATGGAAACAAAAACGTAGATTTATGCTGTAGGAATGAGTACTAGTTTTAGATTTTGTACAGATTCACTAAAACAGGCCAATTTATGAAGATTATATACTAAGATTATATTCTCAATTTGTTCACATTTTGTTTTGAAATTAGTCATTTAAATTTATTACACTTTTTTTGTCACTGTGATCAAAATAAACTACAATTAAGTACATCAAAACTAAAAAAACACAAATGATTTACTTAGAACTAGCAAAAATGCTCATTTTTGGCCTGTATAGCATTTAATAATTCTATATTTTTCCCTTTTTAAATGCTTATGTGGACACTTTTTTAATAGATTATAACATATTATTATAAAATGTCTCATTAAGTAAAACCTCTATAGATGGACTGATTATCTCACTACTTTTTCAGTTATTTTCATATTTTAGGCTACCATTTATGCAATTTAATTAACAAAATTGAACGATCATTATCATTAATATATATATATTAAAACGTAACTTTAAACAAATTGTTGTTTTTGAAGTTTTCTACAGTTATTAGAAGCATTTTTTTTTTACAGATACTTCCCCTTTAGTTCAGACTGGGCTCAAAGTTGTACAAATGTTCCCACTTATCCTGCGTGGACCTTCAAGAGGAGCAAAAACGTGGACTAGACTTTGTCCCAGGACCTACACAGAGTCCGCTCCAGACCGGGGACGCGTCGCCCTGCCGGGGCTTGTGCTCCCCTCGAACCCAGCTGATGCCCACGGCGCCCAGGACGATGCTCGCCACTCCCAAGCCCACTTCCAACAAGGAGAGCACGAACAGGCTCCACAGGATCTTGCGGCTGGAGCACATCCTGCCCCGCGGGGCATCTCTCCAGCTCCTGCAGGAGGGGGGGCGAACAGACGGTCCTCTGAGCTCCAAAAAAGACGCGGATCTATTGCTCCATGTCCGGTTTGGAGGCAAAAAACAGTTCAGGAGAAGAGGAGTGACCAGAAACCACAGAGGAGGCTGATGAAAGTGGTCCAAACTGACAAGAGTGGAGAAGCAGTGGATGTTTTTGAAGAGCGCGAGCTCACAGGTGAACTTCCTCCTCCTCCTCGTTGCGCCTGTTTGTGTGGAGCTATCCAAGGTATCTGCTGAGCGCAGCTGCATGCTCACAGATGCGCACATGCGCGCAATGCAGGGGCGTATCCACTGGGACGAGGGGGCTCAGCCCCTGCCCCTTTGAGGAAGCATTTTATGAGCAAAATTTGGACTAAATTGACCTACAAGTAAATGCAAAAAAAAATCTAGTCATGTTTATTAGAAATTAGAAAAATAAAAGCACATTTGGGATTTTTTAAATTGTATTTGCCAATATAACTTGATACCAACAGAAACTACAGATGATTAAAAAATAAATAAATTCACATTTTTATAGTATACAATAAAGTTTTGTATGACTTTTTAAAAACTGTTTAAAACTATTTCTGTCACTTTTTGGCTTTGGAGAATCAGTGAACAATGAAATGTGCCTTTTTAAAAATATTCAAAGTATTATAATCCGATGAAACAATCTCCAAAATGTATGAAAAAACATTTTTTAATTTAACCCCAAAAAAGATTAATTTAGGAGCCACTTTAAATTAGGTTCCCCCTCCAATCATCTTTTGATTTATAGTAAAGGTGTTCCCAGTGGTCTTTTAATTCTGATTATGCCATTTTTATCCAAAATTTAAAAAACAATCACATTTATAGGACATTATTTCTGCATTGAAATTCACCTCCAATTTGTGGGCAGAACCGTTGGTGTGAACCCGCCCCTACTTCCCATCATCTATCTGCTTAGATGCTCTCCTACAAGCTTACAGCCCCTCAAGGCCCCAAGCTAACATTAGCAGTGCAACAAAAAAGTGAACAATATTGGAGCTATCCTACTGTTTACTGTGAGACAGATACCAGCTCAGACGAGGAAAACAAAGACGTTCATGGATCTGTCTGCAAGTGGAGCTTGTAGTCCCCCTATGGTGCATAACAACTACATGGAATGCAATTTTAATTGCCTTCATATATGTTTTCCATCACCTGAAAAATGCTACAAGAACATGTTTAAAACACCAAAATCATAGTTTTTATTTGAGCGGGTTTTAAGGAAAGTCATCAGGCAGTGCTGTTTGTGGGCCCATTGACTGTATATGACATCTGGAGCGAGTGAATGTGACGTCACCTATAGAAAATGGCTCACTTATGGTTCTATACTTTTCCGTTTACAGGAAGCTTGTTTGATCTTCAGTTCTGAAGATGGTTTGCTGCTTTACCACAGAACAAAACATAAAGAAGGAAAACAGACGGTTTCATTTGCCATTACGCTTTATTGTCAAATCAATCGAATTAACATTTATTATTCATGACGACCTAATGGTTCATCGTGGATCAGATCATTGCTGCTGGCACTCATCACTATGCCAACACTGATAGATTCTCAGTACTTCATTCTTTAAAATTTACTGGATGTTGCAGTTCACTTACATTTAAAAGCATGGTAAAAAAAAAAACCTGAACACTTTAATTTTTATTTTGCAGTTATAATTTATTGATAAATAAAGGATTTTACTATTTCTGTTGCTCTCAGTGTGAAACAAAGAATTACTTTCATTCCATTTTTGTTTCATAAAACACAGATCTATTGATCCATGCAGTCATTTCACAAAACAAATATCATAAATTGCATTTTTGCTGAAATTATTAGAAAGTGTGTTTGTTGCCTCTGGATTTTTGGGCACTTAAACTCCCAAAACACACATAAAAATGCTTTTTATCTTGTTTACTTTTTTCAGAAATAATTCCACAAAAATGATCAAACTACAAATTTTAAGACACATTTTCTTTTGCTTCCTAAACACTAAACTATCAAGTATACTCTAAAAACGTATATCTGCTTTCAGAAAGAATTCATTCTTTGCTGGAACAATTTAAAAACCATCTTTGCATTAAAAGGGTATAGGGTTTAAAAACCACATAATGCTGCTGGTCTTTGCTCTGCATTTTTTATATCTTAAAATACTATTTAATTTATCAATATTTAATGAATAAATGTAGATATTTGAATTATTTCTCCAAACAAAGACGAATGCAAAGCCCCCTACCACGGATTTCACACCTTATCACATAGCAATAGACTCAGACTGTGTGACCAAAGGGTTTTGACTGATCAATAATCAATGGAGGAAACACAGCTGTGTTGTGCTCAGTTATGTTGTTCCAGGGGTGTGCGTTCAAGAGCGTTCCTCTTTTTTTTTTTACTTGTGTTGCTACTGAAATTTAAAATCCTGATGTCTTCTGCTTACCCTAAACCAGAGGTCCCAATCTTTTTCTAATGAAGACCACATAACTGTTTTCTTCTCTGATGTGAGGCCGGAGTCTGTTTGTAGGCTAACAGAAAAAGTGGAACAATCCCAACCTAAGCGTAAGCATTTACGGTTTTCCAGAAAACCACGCATAGCCAAATTTAAAATAATTCATTTCTGTAATCTTCATAGAAGATAATGATGCTAAAACTTTTTAAAAACTAGATATAGCATTACCTGTGATAATGTTAATGTGAATGCTGTAGGAGGCTAGTGCTAATAGCTGAAGATGCTAAAATTGCTAAAAACTAAAATTGCTGAAGTTTATGCTGAAGTTTATAATGGCTGAAGCTGAAAGCTAGCTAAAATATTTGCGAAATGTTGAATTAGCGTAAAAAACTGAAAAAAATTCTAAATTAGCCAAAACACCACGCATGTAGTTGAAATATTAGCTAAATGCCAAAATAGCTTAAAAAAATAGAGAAAAGCCTAAATTAGCCCAAACAGCTAGCATGTAGCTAAAAAAATCTAAATGCCAAATTAGCCTAAAAACTGATAAAATGTCTAATTTAGCCAAAACAGCTAGCATAAAGCTAAAATATTACCTAAACTCCAAAATCATTTGTAACTGCCAAAACAGTCTAAAAAGCTGGTATTAAAAGAGCTGAATATTTTAATAGCTGAAAGAGCTGAAGAGCTATAGACGTCCAAAAAAAAAAAAAACTTACAGAGGAAAAATAATAATCATAAAGAAATAAAGAAAAAGTGAATCACTGTTAAACCAATAAATCGTCTATCCTCTCTCGTCATAGTTCAGACTGCAGAAGGGTGGAATAAAAAGCCATGTTTTATGTTGGTCTCGATCGGTGTTTGTGATAGTGTGTGGGGGGCCGGACCAAAGTGGATGTGGGCCTGATCCGGCCCGTGGGCCGTGGTTTGGGGACCGCAGCCCTAAACCATCGTCTGGCACCAGTTGTGTTGATGAAAACCTCCTGAGAGTTTTCGCTAATATGCTTCCTGGTATGTGTGAATGTCTCTTTAGGTACGTCTTTATTGGGTGTAAAACAGGGTCTTTGCCTTCAAAAAAGTTGGAAATCTGAAACAAAATCCCTGAATAATAACAGATTGGGATCCAAGAAAGTTGCCTTTCACACCTCATAAAGCAAACTGTGTGCATGTGAAGCTGCCTTTCACTGCTTAGAGATCACATCCGTCAAAGAAAGCTGTGGTACGTGGATGAAAAAGTTTTGTTTTCAGCAGCAGCCTCAACAGAAGAAGCTGCTGGCTCAGCCCGGCAGACTTGTGACCGTCTGCAATAAGACGGTGGCTTCGGTCTCCTCCCTGTGAACTGTTACTTTGGATCAATGACAGATTTGATGACACACCAGATTCACTCCAGACCCCATTCATCGCCCTGTCCAGATAGTGTTTTTACCTGAACCTGCTGTCTGGCTACATTTATTTTATCTTTTTTGTTTTTGCAGTCCAACATTTGCCTTTAAAAGTATAAAATTTAAAGATAAATATTTAGATTTTTTTGTTTTACTGTTTTTTTATGATTCAAATAAACCCATCTTCCCATGACTTATGCTGAATCTAAACTCCAGATCAAACTAAAATGCATAATTGACGGTGTTTTGTATTCAAGACTGTTTAGACGCAGCTGCAGTCAGGAGACAGCTTACAGAGCAGAGGAGAGAAAAACACTAACTGTGACATCCTGACACTTTGGGTTTGTGTAGATTTGTGATTGGTTCAGCTGAGATTCTTACTGGGACACTACAGCTTCTTACACAAACTGATGAAAATTGTGTTTTTAACAAGGCAAGGCAAGTTTATTTGTATAGCACATTTCATTTCATTAACATGTTCTTGTTGCATTTTTCTCATAATAGAGGACATAAATTAAGAAAATTAAGCTTAATTAAGCTTGGGGAGGGTAAGAGGGGGTGGAGACCACAACTCAGAGGTAAATTTTTAATGGGATCTTGAATCTCTGCAGAAACTATGCTCAAGAAAATGACAAATTCTTAGATTTATGCTAAAAATCACAACAAAAAGACCACTGGGAATGCTTTTTAAATTGTTCAAGAGATGATTTAGTAGGTCTTTAAAGGGTAACCAAACAGGGAAGTTGGAGGCTGACTCCACCCACAGCCAAAATTTGAAATCCAGTCAGAGAGGTGGTGAACAGGACTGTTATCATTCCTGGAGTTATAGATCATGATGTGGGACTTCTGAAATGACGTGGTACTTAAATGGTTTGACCAATCACAAAATTCTAATGTAATACAACGATTCAACCTGTAGGGGGCAGCACACTGATGGCTTTTGACTATGTTTTCAAGAATTAAACAATTTTATTTTATTTTGTCAGAAATTTGGCAATGACCAACATACAGTACTTTTAAAGCCACATTTATAGAGGTCAACAGACAAAAAAATGTAGATATAGGGTTTGTTTACCCTTTAAACTAAGTGACTTCCCAGTAAAAGCTACGTACACACTTGTGACGCTCTTTCAAGAATACGCTTTAAGATGCATTTAACCCATAGAGTTCACACTGGACAAGCAGGGAGGGGCTTCTTCTTCATATTTATTTTTTCTATTGATTAATAGCGCATTTCCGCCACCTACAGTTGGATGAGGTTTGGTGCAAAATGTTGAAGTGGCTTTTTCTTTCACAGGTCTATTCTGATATTTGAAAGATTTGGTTTGTGTCCGAATTCCTTTTCTTCTCACTGTTTAGTTCATTTACCATTTTGTAGAGATGTCCAAGTCTTCAATTTCAAAATTAAGTGAACTGGAACGTCTCTGCAAAAAAACAGTGTGCACTGATGCTCAGTTGATTGGCAAATATAGACCACAATGCATCACGTTTGAACAATTTCACAGAAAAAAGTGTATTTTCATTATTTTTTTTAATAAACCATCCATGTTTTCATCATCAGAACACAATGGACTAACAAAGAGTCCCTGATTGGCCAAATTTCCACCTGGTTATTAATCCTATAAATACCTGCTCAACCAAAAGTAGAGCTGATTCTGTGTATTACTTCCCCAAAGAACTAAGCAACAGAATTAAATGTTGTCTTGGTTGGGTTGTTAAAGCGTTAACTTTCAATGCGTTTTGTACGTAGAGCCTGAAAACTATCGTAAAAACTTGCTAACGACTTTTAAACAGAAGTGGTGAACATAGCATTAGAATTCAGTTCTCCAGACAATATTCTTTAGTAGAACTGATTTGGCAGTGAAACTAAATGACTTTAGGCTTCCACATAGATATTATCACTTTAGTCCGTTGCAGACAGACAGACAGATTTTAAATGTACGCCTTCACTTATCCTGCATTAGAGTTAATGTTAGAGTGTTTTGAACCACAGATGAGATTGCAGTTTTGTGCGTCTGTGTGTGTTTGTGTGAAAGAGAGGAGAGAACCGGAGAGGGAGAAAATAACAAGAACAGTCACTCAGCTGTTCTATATTTAGTCTCTGCTTGGCTGAAGTCCTTTCCTGTTGCTCCTTGAACACTGGGGGGGTTCAGAGGTCTGCTTTTGTGAGGCTCATTCATTCGTTTTAATTCTTACCATTCATTCAATCAGCAGATGGTTTGACAGATTAAAGATGCGGAGGCACAGAGAAAAGACAAAAAGCTAAATTCTCTTTTTTTCAACTTGTTCTTTACCAAACGTAGAAGGGAAGTTCAGATCCACAAAAACTACAATGCAGCAAAGTGGATAAAGACAGAAGCTATCATGATGTGCCTGCAACTGTGATGTCCCCAGAGGCCTATTATAAGCCTTTCAGTGGTGCCACCCACACTATGCAGCATGTTAGTATGAAGGATACATATGACTGCCAGTCTTTAATGAGAGCAGCACTGGGCAAATGTCAATCTGTCATCACTTGGAGGAGAGAAAATAAGTGACGGAGATCAAAGGTGCCACAGACCACCTGGAGACTGCCTCAAATGATTCAGCCAGGTGAATCCGGCTGATGTTTGACACTTTTTGCACCTCCTACTCACAGTGTATGGCCATTCAGATTGCTATAGGAAGCTCATGGGGTTGTTTTTAACCAAAAGAAGAATGTACATGTCCAACATTTGATAAAATTTCCTTCTTCCCCATGAAGTATTTATTCGTTGGAGTGGCTATCATTCATTGGAGTGGCTAGCATTCATTGGAGTGGCTAGCGATCGTTGGAGTGGCTAGCGATCGTTGGAGTGGCTAGCGATCGTTGGAGTGGCTAGCGATCGTTGGAGTGGCTAGCGCTCGTTGGAGTGGCTAGCGCTCGTTGGAGTGACTAGTGTTTGTTGGAGTGGCTAGTGTTCGTTGGATTGGTTAGGGTTTGTTGGATTGGTTAGGGTTTGTTGGATTGGTTAGGGTTTGTTGGAGTGGGTAGCATTCATCAGAGTGGCTATCATTTGTTGGAGTGGCTAGCCTTAGTTGAAGTGGCTAGTGTTCATTTGAGTGGCTAGCATTCATTGTGTGAGTGACTAGTGTTAGTTGGAGTTGCTAGTTTTTGTTGGAGTGGTAAGCATTCGTTGGAGTGGCTAGCATTCGTTGGAGTGGCTAGCATTCGTTGGAGTGGCTAGTGTTCGTTGGAGTGGCTAGCATTCGTTGGAGTGGCTAGCATTCCTTGGAGTGGCTAGCATTCCTTGGAGTGGTTAGCATTCGTTGGAGTGGCTAGTGTTCATTGGAGTGGCAAGCATTCGTTGGAGTGGCTAGTGTTTTTTGGAGTGGCAAGCATTCATTGGAGTGGCTAGCATTCGTTGGAGTGGTTAGCATTCGTTGGAGTGGCAAGCATTCGTTGGAGTGGCTAGCATTCGTTGGAGTGGCTAGTGCTCGTTGGAGTGGCAAGCATTCGTTGGAGTGGCTAGTGCTCGTTGGAGTGGCAAGCATTCGTTGGAGTGGCTAGTGCTCGTTGGAGTGGCTAGCGTTCGTTAAAGTGACTAGCGTTCGTTGGAGTGGCTTGCGATTTTTGGAGTGGCTAGCGTTTTTTGGAGTGGCTAACATACCTTAGAGGGGCTAGTGCTCCATGTTTGTGTGGCTAGCATTCTTTGTATTTTTGGCGAGCGCTCAGTGCTTGTATGGTTAGAGTTCCGTATTTGTGTGGCTAGCCCTCCGTGTCTGTGAGGCTAACACTCCGTGTTTGTGTGGGACTAAAATCTCCTCCTATGAATAAATACTTCACAGGGAAACAGTTTTATTTTGTGTAGTCACAGCCCTGGCTGTAATTGCTTTTGTTTTTTCTCTTTGTTCTGTAGTGCTGTGTTTTTGTGGATATTTTTTGTGTCTCTCTGATTATTAAGTTAAGGTGTGGTGCTGGAAGGGTGTGGCTTCCCTTTTGCTCAAGCTGGTGAAGGGAGCATTTAACCGTTGTACTATCCTGGGCATGTTTACATTAAAAGTGGGGTCATCTGGACCCCACAAGACAGAACACTGAACTTTTTTTTAAATGATTTTTTATCTTCACTTGTGTCCGTGGCAGACATAGAATCCCGTCCACTTTTGTCATGGGAGGAATCACACATCAATAACGGCGGGGTCATCTGGACCCCATAGAACAGTACGATGGTTAAAAGCACCATGTGGACCTCCAGCCCATGAGAAGGGAGCTTGCCCTCTGTCAAGTCTCCACCCCAGCTTTGCGTTCTTTTACACCTGTTGTGTTGTTTGTGTTGTACTTTGTAGTTTTTGGTGTAGTTCTGTTTTTAGGTTCACTCTGTAAACTCTTTGTTTGTTGTAGTTAGTTTAAGTGAAGCTGTTGGATTAAACTGTCATTTTCTTTAGTATATGTTCTCTCCTGTTTATGATAGATCACTGAGGTTACTTTTGTCATTCTTTTCCATTTTCTAAGGTAAGCTTCCATGATTCTGTTAAGTGGGGTTTTGTTTGTTGTTTGTTGTTTTAGCCTTTGTTCATCTGAAGCCTTTTGCTTCTCCTTTAGGTTATTGTTGTTTGTCCTGAATTGTTTTTCTCGAAATAAATTTATCCTTTTTTTACGAAGACATTCTTTTGGTGTTTTTGTTACACATTTTTCTTTGTTAACTTTTACATTACAGTATGCTCCTCAATCCCCTAGACACAAAAAGGGGCGTAACAGCATTTATTCGCCATTTGTGCACACAGGTGTTGTTCTATGATTTTCCTATATAATTTATGCAGTTATAATTATGTGGAAGTGAAGGGTATGATTGGACACGTAATTTGTTTTGAAAAAGAATGCTTTTCATTCAGTTATTACATTAGAAACTTACAGCAATCTATTTTTTTAAGTTTTTCTACTTAAGATTCAGGTTTCAGTAAATCTGACCAACGCTTGAATTAATATATGTTCATCTGATCACTCAATAAAACTCTGTAAATGTGTTTGACTAATCACCTCGATAAATAAATGTATAATACAATGACAATTTAAGAAAATGATAAAACTCTATAAACAGCATTGAACTATTTCAAGTGTGTAAAAAGTTGTCAAGAAACTGACATTTTAGGAAAAAGGAGACCTCCATCGGCGGAGCGTCTGTTGGTTTCATAATGCGGTGCATCCACAGGAAGTGGCAGTGTGGGCTGATTCCTGAAAGCCTGCCAAGACATCCAAAGCAGCTGAAGCACCTGCTCTAAACATTTCAGCAGAGTGTCAGAAAAAAACAAGTATGTTTTTTCTCAGTTGTTTCCCCACAAATCAAAACTGATGCTGAAAGTTGCTGATTTTTTGGGAGAAATGAAAGAGAAATTACCATTTTATTGTGTTAGAATTAAAAATTTGCCACTTTTCAAGAGTGAAAATTGGTCAATTTTAATTCTAAGATGATATAAGAGTAAAAAAAATTGTGGAAAAACCTTGCATGGAACTGAGAATCTTAAAAGCAAAACTGTGGCTGATTGAAAAACAACAACAAACTAATAAGAAAAGGTGCACAACTGTTGCCATAATTTGAGGAACATTTGGGTGAATTTCACAAAAAGCAAATCTAAATTCAATTTAAGTAAAAGAAATCCAGTAAAGTTTAGAGTGACTAATTCATGCATTTTCTCTTAGTTTTGTGTCAGTAGCTGAAGGGACATGAGCTTCAAAGTCTTAAATGTCATCTGAAACAAAGGAAAAAACTGCATTTTTTTTCTAAATTCAGTTTTTAGTAGGGGTGTGCATTATTGGCGATCCAATACCTATCGCGATGCATGGCTCACTATATAATGTATATTGTGTGAAATATCCCAAGACTGCACCATAACATTTTTTTACTATATTTAAAAAAAAACTCAACCAGAATATTAATACATCATTCATTGTAAGAAAAAAAATGTAAAATTCATTTTATTTAATTATCACAACACTCAGCATTTCAGTCAATGTCATATTGGCTAAAAGTTGCTTTCACTCAAGCAAATCTAGCAAAATCTATGTTTTTAATCGAAGGAGCAAAGAGAATCTGCTTTACACCGTGCAGAAAAAGCAGGTGGACTCTGTGTACTGCGGGAAATCTTGCACTGGCAGCATCCTGCCGCTTTAGTGACTCGTGCAAAATGTGCATGTTCCACACATCATTAAGTCGGGGTATCAAATGCACACAGACTCATCAAAAAAGGGACGTTTTTCAGCACATTTTTTGTTACACTTTATGTTGTGCTTCATACACAGAACAACAGAAGCAAACACAACCTTATCACAATTCCAAGTTCAGCCACTGTTGTGCCTCTTACTGTGGACATTCTGGGTCTGAGAGAATATTTTCTCACAATTGAGGAGTTTTTTTACAATCTATTTTGCAATATTTTTGAATCTTTCTTCTGAAAATGACTTTCAATAAAGTTGATGAAGTGATTGGTGCTGAAGGTTTTGGTATATTTAAGTGTTTGTTTCAGGACTTGCTCAAAATGAGACATTTGAGGGTCATCTTCCACTGAAAATCAGTTAGTCTTCAATGAAATGCTTAGAACATCAAAGATTTTCTAAAGCGGCTTTGATTTCTGTTGCTGGACTTCAGAGAGAGTATTGGCAGATGTTTGGTTCAAAGATGGCGTACAACCTGTGTTAATTCCTTTAGTCAGACGTTTTTACGCAGATGCTGTTGACCCAGAGGTAAATATTTTGGCTCTTTAATAGCTCAGATGAGTTCAGTGATCTTTTTCTGGACAACTGTTGTCACAAGTTTCTATGGTATGAATGTATAAACATGATGTTCAGCCAGAGGACTGCAAGGTCACTTCTGTTTTCTTTTGACTTTCGGATCAGCTGGATCACAATAATGTGGTCTGAACAGGCTGGGGTGCATGGGACTTTCCAATGCTGTGTCCATGGAGGAATTCCTCTGGAGGTGGAGGAGTAGTTAACAAATGCTATCACCAAAAATGTTTATTTTTAGTTAGAATAAAGGCACTAAAGTATATATGTATTTTAAAAAATCACCCGTCTCAGTGCTGAAAGCAGTTTAAGACAAGACTCGGAATGTGAAACAACTCATCACCAAAGCATGGAAAGACTTTTTTTTTCCAACTCCTGTCTAACTAAGGTGTAATTTGTTGCAAACCGGAATGTTTTTGCCTTGACTGTGTTGTGTGAAAGTCTGTGTAAATGTGTGTGTGTTTGAGTGTGAGCAGGGATTTCTGCTGCAATCAGAGCCAAGGAAGAGGAGGCATGCCCTTGAACTTCAGATGAAAATAACACCCACACCAGAGTACACCAACCACTGATACTGCAGGGCTCCCTTTACCTCACTACCACGTACAATACAGGGACTTTTATTTTGAAAACTCTACCTTTCTACAGCACATCCTCCTCAAGTTTGCTAAGGCATCTTTGAACAGGACAAATGGGTTTATGACCCTCCAATTTTGAGGGGGACTTTATTTATTTAGAAATTGACGCTTATTTATGTTTCTAATTGCTGTCGAAGTGAATTGAGATTCTATTACGGACAAAAAGACTAATGATTAAAATTTTCGAAAGATGCTTTTCAAAAATTTTTATCAGCTAAATAAAAGAACCAAAAAATGCAAAAATTTAAAAGCAAGTTTTAAAAAACATATATTATATGTACCATATTTATCTTTAAGGGCTTTTGATTTAAAAACTAAAACTGAACAGCATTGTATTTAATCTCACCGTTCCTGTTACTATAATTTAATGCAAATATCATTTTGTTAAATACGATACGAATAAAACAACCACTGAACATGTTAGAATTATTTAAGATTAGTTGAATAAAAGTCACAATAAGTTTACACATTTAAAGAAATAAACATGTTTGCCCTTTACTTCTTGAGTTAGATAGTAAATGGTTAAATGAAGTGACTATTTTTATAAAATATTTGCTAAAATTACAGATCATGGCTAAAATCACTTTCTGTCTTTCTCCCATCTTTCTTTTTCAAACATAACTGTCTGTTAATGTCCTTTAATATAAAAGGTCACTCAATGCATCTTAAATAATTAATATTAATAAACACTTAAAGGGCTGTGCCAGGCATGGAGGAGTCAGAAAACACAAGTGTTCTGTTTTCTTTATTTTATTAAGGCTTTATTTTATATAAACACACAATGAGTAAATCCCCTGCATATTATGACAGTAAATTAAAACACACCCCTCAGTTATTTAAATTGTACAGTTACTCATTAATATTTGGTATTAAAGTCATCTTTTGATCAATTGTAAACATGTGGTCGTTTAATAGTGATTAGATACTAGACAAAATTTACAAAAAAATCCTGTTTTGTTTTCTTGGACATAGTTTCTGCAGTTCATGAGTTCATTAGAAATATATCAAAGCTGTGAGCCAGACAGATATCATGGAGCGACCCCGCCCCCTCTTCCCCTCCCTTTTGCAGAGAGCTTTAAGCTTGTTGCATTATTTCATCTGCTCCTGATTCACTTCAAATGGAATAAAGAAATACACAGAAATGCAACTTTAAGCTTAATTTTCTTTATTTATCATAAAAAATGCCTCAAGAACATATTAAAAACACCAAAAACACAATTATAATTGGAGTGGATCTTTAAAAGAAGGAATAAACACAGGCTGTGCTGTATTATGTACTTAAATTTGCAGAGGAAATGTTCATAATTTGTTGGTTAGAAACTCAAAAAAAGGTCATTTTGAAATAAATTAATGTCTTAAACATTTTCACAATGTTTTTTTTTAGCATACTGTTTTAGTTAAATGTTATAAAATGCTCAGAGAAATTTATTTTGAAAGGATAAATACTTCAGCTGCTCAGTTTCATTTGATTGTGGTGAACATCTGAAACATTTTATTGCACTTTGAGAAAAAAATATACATCAGACTGTACAGATATAAAATGACAAAAACAAGAATGACATGAGATTTGCTTTTAACTTGAAATGTAAGTCAGTGGTTTAAATGTTTAGCTCTTAAATTCCATCCTGTAAAAAACAACTGACTCACTAATATCATTTAAACTTTCTGAATGAATAACAGTGCTGTTAGCTGTGGTGATGTTAAAGGAGTGATAACATCTTGGTTTCCTCTGGACTCTCACAGACCTGCATCTAATAATACACAGAGGTATAGGTGCAGCCATTATTACAGAAATCAATGTTTTGTCCTTCATCACTAAATGCTGCTTTTAGGTCACCAGTCAGAAAAAAGGGAGTTCTTGTTAGCGCTGAGATGTGTGTTAAAGAGTCAAAGGTGGAGCTTAATGATGCAGCTGCACTTTTTAAGTGTTCTCCTGTGGTCGATACCATTCTCAGAGCTCTGGGGGTTTAGTCACATGTG
>NC_050522.1:9496499-9541091 GCF_002922805.2 Oryzias melastigma
AAGAGTAGCTTAGCTTATCTTAGTTTAGCCAATCTTAGTTTATCTTATCTTAGTTTAGCCAAGAATAGCTTAGCTTATCTTAGTTTAGCCAATCTTAGCTTATCTTATCTTAGTTTAGTCAAGCTTAGTTTAGTTTAGTTAGCTTATTAAAATAACTACTTAAGTATTGTGCTTTAATATTCTTAAAACATTTAACAGAATAAAAGTAAAAACAATAAAACACATCTTTACAAATACAATTTTGTAATAATACTAAAGTGACTGCAAGTAAGTAAAAAAAAAATGTTAAAAAAGAAACTCTTTAAACTGATGATTTACTTGCTTGACCGTACTCCCTTAAAATATTTTGACTCTTTCTCACTCTCCAAGACTGTCCTCCAAGTGGGCATTTTTTTTGTTTGTTTGTTTGTTTGTTTTTTGCATTTACTTTACAATTTTAATCTTTTCAGCAGCTAATCAATAGTTATCCATCAATTACAAAAAAAACACTGAAAATACATAAAGTTAAAAAATACCTGCCCGATTGTTTTCTCCCACGTCAACCTATAAAAACGCACTCCGATAAAAAGGGCGTTTTTTCTGATGGTGGAGTTAAAAAAAAAATCTGCTTAAAATTGCATTTCTGAGTATTTCTTTACTCCAATCACTGTAAATGAAGAGCAGATGAAAAAAATGCAGTAAAAAAAATACAATGTTTGTGACATAAAAAGTGCTCTGAGGGGTCCTATAGCCTGTTCCAATGAGCACTGGAGAGAGGAAGAGGGAGCGGGGTTACTCTTGCCCACAACTGAGTCGTGAATTTATGATGAACTACTGTTCTGGAAAACAACACAGGTTTTTGACAAAAATGGCATAAAAGACCACTAGCAATGATTTTACAATAAATCAAACGATGAGCGGAGTGGGTCTTGACAGAATCAATAAACACCAGCATCATCAACTACAACATAAAAAACACCTTTTTTTCTCGTTTGCTTTTTTTCCTTTTCTCCAAACAGAATCATTCCTAGGATGTTTCTTGTTTGCGATTCATCAACACAATCATTCGTTGTGACAGTAAAAGGAGGTGAAGATACTGGGCAGAGCTAAAAGGGCTGAAGCAGCAGTCGCCTGTTCTGACAGGTGAAATGATGAAAGATGAAGATGGGCCTGTTTTTGTGGACGGTCATTTTTCACTGATGTACTGAGAGTTTTGTGCTTCTTTTTGCTTTTTATTTTATGACCACTCAGCTTTAAGATGCATCTGCAAGTTCTGTCCTTTGTGTTGTACCATGTTGTCGCCACTAGGGGCAGTGTTTGGACCACGTGGGTTGGTTTTTATGGTTCATTCATAAAATTCTGATCAGATGTGATAAAAGAAAATAGTAAAAAGTTTTTTTTTCACAATTTTTCATTAACAACATAATCCAAGCTCTAAACCTTTTACAGTAAATTTTGCTAGTTTTTGTGAAGACAGATATCTGTTTCCTGCTATTTCTCAGCATTTCAGAAGCATCTGCTGAGTTGGCAGCAGCTCCGCCAAGTAAACACACTTCTTATGAACTATTAAACACTTCACAGCAGGGACCACACACACCCACCCACACACACACATAAAGATGCACAAACGCATGAAGGTTCGAGTGGTAAGTGAGAGTCCCAGAGCACAGTCGGTGGCCTCCTTTTTCCTCCAGCCACAGTGAAATTGGATCTCTTTCTCCATCTTCTGGAAGGAGGTTGTAGGTTGAATGGTCGGGCTGCCCACGTCCCCCTTTTGCTTTTACTGACTTAGTAAGCAAAGTATGAGCCAACCTGATTCAGCTCTACTACAGACACCCTACACTCTCTGCTGTGTTAACGTGAAGCTATGCAAATAATGGCCATAGAAAGCAGTGTTTAGTTAAATTAGATCCAGAACAAATACAAACATTAATGAAGCTATGTTTTTTTCTGTTTGATATCTTTTTTTAATACTATAAAAGATATTGAAACATAATGTTCAGTATTTTTACTATATGTCCACAAGAGGGCCCTGGTAAACAGTCCAAAAACCCCCAAAGGGTTGTATGAAAAGTCACCATTTGACACCTCTGACCTCATCCAATACAATCTAGTCACAACTATTTCACCTAAAATAATCAAACGTTCTACTCAGATTTAAAGAAAGTGTGACACATTTGGTTTTTGGAGTGGCTTATAACACAAATATGACCTTTTCATTCTCAAATGGGAGTAACTTGACTTTGATTGTGAGTGTGCTCATTCTATCTGGGGGTGATAAGCCTGCTCTGATGTTTTCATTCTGAACCACAGGAGCAGCTCGCTGAATGACAAAAAGAGAGGTTCACCCAGGAAGGAAACTCCCTGTTTTTCCCAAAGGACGTCAGTCCAGAGATCACCACAACAGCTGTGCGTCTGTTTCTGAGTCTGGACGAGGGAAAAAGGAGGGACTGTGTCAACATAGCTGACTCCCTCACATGTGCCATAAAGCATCAAAGGAGTGAGTTTCATTCTGATAGCAGCCAAAAGAACTTTATCAAAGCAGTGCTGTACTTTCTTTTTTTGCTTATGAAAGATACCAACCAAAACAAGTATTGCGATTTAGGATGACCTATCAGTGAATGATGCACTGCAAGGAGGAAGGACACACAAACGGATAAACACCCACTCACCCTCCACCCTTACAAACACACACAAACTAACTAACTCACAGGGGTGGTGTAACGCTTTCTTGGAGCTGCAGTTTTCCCAAAGCTCAATACGTGTTCCGAACCCCAGCCAACTGTAGGACAGTACGTACAGTGGATCCAAGGCAGCAAAACATTCCCGCCACCCTCAGAACCCTTACTGCTCCCACTGCTTTGCATCATGTGATCCACCTCTGTGAACTGCAGACTTTCTGCTGCAAGTGTGTTTTTAGACTCTTTGACTCAATCATTAAACCTTCTTGTTTGGTCTGTTTTCAATACCAAACACTAATGTATTCATATTAATGATTAATAACAGTCATAACGAGAAGGAGGAAGAAAGAGGAACGAATACGACTTATTTGCACATTGATGGAAGTCTGTCCCGCAGGCTGTTACTGATGAACTTCTCCACCTGGCTGAAAGGTGGGGCCTCATTCACGGTTGTCCACTCAGGGAGAAATTGATTATTTCCTGTTTGGTTACTATGGGGGTTTTTACGACTTGCTCTTAGTCTGGCCTTTCCCCAAGGACCAAATTGGAATTTCCCCCAATAACATAGCTCCAATGTTTTTACCCTCACCCATGACTACAAGCTTTGAGAGCTGAACCAAAAAGTAAGAGTGTGGTTGTGGTCACATGGGGACCTGAGTGAGGTGAAGCGCGGTTAGGGACAGGATGAGGACCTCGGTCATCTGGGAGAGTCAACATCATCCCACAGGCATCGATGAAGAACAGAAGGTCAACAGTTTAAAGGCTTTGACAACGCAAAGGGATTGTCTCAAACAAGACACACAGACTCCATGGTTAGGATCACTCAAGTTCTTTGCCAGGAATACCTAGCTCACATAAATCCACAGGAGGGCAATCAAGGGCCCTCTGATGGGATGTCTCACAAAGTGGTATGGAGACCGCTCCAGTTGTAGCTGGAAAACAGTACAGAAGGGTGTTTGTATCGCACACTGTATTAATAGGAGTAGTCTCTCCTCCTTCTGAACTTTTATATTAAACTATGCTTCCAGTTTGATAACACCAAAAGTAGACAGTTTAAGAAATTTAAGGGGCATCCAATGTCCAATGTTTCAATGTTAAGTCAATGTATAGACAGAATCAAAGGTCCTGTGGTGTTTTTGAGCTTCGGCTAGTGCGTTTCTGGTGTTGTGGTGCATTATTATCATTTCCTAGAGTACAAATATCTGGACTTTGGCATTGAATTTGTGTCAAGTCAACCAATCAGGAACTCAGCTTTGGCCCATGACTTGTTGATGATCAGTCAGTGAAGTCCAAAACCAACATGGAGCAGAATTTGATTGTTCTCTTCCTGAACTTTATGATAATTTTCTATTTACATTGAGACAAAAATAAAAAGGTTATCTGATTTTATTCTTATTTTTATTTTATTCTCTGCTCTGACTATTTTGGGACACCAAGTTGTCAAACTGGGTCACAGAGAGACGGAAGTACCGCTGAAAGTGGGCTAGCTTGATGCTAAAGTATAATGGGATTTCCCGTAGGGCTGTTGATGCTAATACTCGGCCTACCTAAACATACATTGCTGACTTTATAAAATCACAGGCATAAATTTTCCAAACTCTTTTAAGGAAATATTTTTTAAAGTAACCATTTGTGGTCAGCAACATAGTTTTTGCTCATTCTTTGCTTATTCTTCTGGAATAAGGTGTAATGCTATAAGCATGATCGCCATTTAGTGGCCAACCTGAAACGCCCTCCAGGAGAAGCAGAACAATTGTTGGATATTCTCTGTTTGAGAATCCATGTAACACCGTAGGATATCATTTTAATTCCACTATTAAGGTCTACAGTGTGTGAAATGTATGATATATATATATAAACTGTGATTAAATGTGTAAACCAGGTAATTTAAAAAAGGAATTCAATTGAATTGAGTGGATTGAAATAATTGAAAAAATTGAAATTGAATCGATCCAGGCTCTGGTGGATTAAATCAATTCACCAAATGATTATTGGAGATACCGAGCCCTAGTCTAGTGCTGATTTTTTTTTTTCTCAATGATTTTTGATTTTCACTGGTGTCCATTCGCAGACATAAAATCATGTCTACCTTTGTCGACCTTTGACATAGAAGGGACAACACTTCAATGTAGGAGTGGGCTAATCTCTGGACCCCAAAAGACAGGACAATGGTTAAAGCGTCAAGTTTATGAACAAATTTTCAGACAAGCGTCGAGCAGAGAATTTGATGAGCGGTGAACACGAAGAGAGGCGGCAGACACGAATTTAACTTGTGAATCATGTTTGGTGTGAACACAGCATTTGATTTCCAATTTGGTGAGCCAAAGATTACAGTTATAATAGAGTTATATTTTCTCCATGATGTGGATCCCACTATACAGCAGTAATGTGCCAATTGTAGAGATAAACATCATCTCCAGTTCTGGAGGGAAGCATGGAAAGCATTCCATGACATCAGGAATGAGCTACAATGATCTCAAGCTCTATGTTCAGTGGTGTACTTCAGAAATTTAGGTTTTAAGTTAAGACTATCCATGTTTTAAAAACATGTTTTTATAGTTATAAATAAATGGAGGTGCACATTGATGCTTGTGTTAAAAACAAGTTGGTGATGATGTGAAGGTAAAACCCAAATGCAGAAAGCTGGAGGCAGTTTTATGATGATGATGATGATGAGGTATTACAATAAAGCTGACTAAATCGTTTACTCACACTGACAAGAAAAAGCTAAACCAACAAAAGAGAGTTACACAGAAAAACAGACAGAATTGATGTAACTGACTGTGCCAAACAATGAGACACAAGTGTGGTAATAAACACAGACAGGAAGTTAAACTCACAAGAACCACAAACAACAAAACTTTGCAAAATGAGAGAAAAGTCACACAAACATTTTAACTACAAATTTAGCAGCGAAACAAACAAACTCCAACAGGGAAATGTCTTACAAAACAAGAATATATCTCAACAAACAGGCTTCCAAAAACTACAAGTCAAATGTCAGTTTTAATATACACAAAGTTCTTGTTTCCACGTTTAATCTTCCAAAACTCGCCAGCAAGCAACTTCAAAGTAACCACCACTTGACACAAGCCGGATTTTAACATTAGTTTCGAAGCGATAAATTCTAAAAAGTGCCACACAAAGCTGTAAACAAATCTGGACATACTCCTTCATCACCCAGCCGTCTGTATGTGAACTCTTGGCCATAAGAGACAAGCATTCCTTTCATGAATGTTTTAGGGAACTAATCTAAAAATACTTTCCTTTGAGCTGTTTTTTCATGTATGATCAAAAAGAAAAGAAAGTCTTGAGATGTAGCATTCAAAAAGATAAAGACATGTGGCATTATCAGTCTGCTGTGATAGGCTATCTGTTGTGTTGCTGGAAATGTGAAGCATTCCCATCACCACTACCACATTTTCTGCACTACAGGGAGCACCAGATTATAAAGCATACTGTCAATGAACAATCTAATTTTGAACTTTTGTCATATTAAGACACATTAAGCGAGATAAAAAAAGTCAGAGATAAGTCCGTCAGACAGTCACACTTCCTTGTGCTATCTTGTGGGGTCTAGATGACCCACCCTTACATTGATGCATTATCCCTCCCATGACAAAGGTGGACAGAGGTGGGCAGGATTTCATGTCTGCCATGAAAATCAGTGAAAATAAAAAATCCTTGAAAAAAAAGCGTGGGTTCCAGATGACCCCATTCCCAACAGTAACGTGTCTTGCTAGCATAAGGGTTAACTGCAATTATAGTAACTCAAGAACTTGTTTGTAAAACGCTACATGTGAGCCACAATAGAGGCTAACAGGTTAGCAGACTCAAAATACCTGTAACTCCCAATCTTGTTTATAATATGTAAAAAACAGAATGCTAAAAAAAAAACTTACTGTGACTACACTAACTCCCAACTTTGTTTGTAAAATGTAAAAAAAAAACACCCCAAAATGGTCTTATGTAAACTACATTAGCCAAGTTAGTGTATTCACAGTAGCCTAACTGTAACCCCAAGCCATGTTTTCAACATGTGAAAAAAACAGAACAATACAGCAAAAACCAACGTAACAATGACTACTCTAACTTCCAACATTAGCCAAGTTAGCCTATTCATAAGAAAGTCCCAAACTTGTCTGCAACACACAAGGAAAGCAGAACAATCAACCTAAAATGAGCTTAACTGTGACTATGCTAACTCCCGACCTTGTTATTAACATAAAAAACAGCCCGACACTATCACATGTTAGTTACGTTAGCCAAGTTAGCATATTCACAATACCTATAACTTCCAATCTTGTTTGCAACATGTAAAAAATTAGACGGAAATACTGAAACAAGCAATAAAGGGGGCATACTATGATTTTCTTAAGCCTTTCAGAGTAAACTATATCAATATAGTGTACCTTTGGCACACTAAAAAACAAATTATTTATGAAATATTAGTTATTTTCATTATTTTCCTACCCGGAAGTAAAACGATTCAGTTCCTGAGGCTCCACCTGCCGCTGCATGTGGCTGCCGCCCATTTCATGACGTCATCCTAGAGGCGGTAGCGTGTCTTAGTTTCTACCACAAAAACAAACATCCATTTTTTTTTTTTTCAAAAATGGACGCACATACCATATATCTGCCATGGCCATCACTATGCTGGTTCACAACAACAATACATTCGCCACTGACTCTGCCCAAACGGGGGGGTGGGGGGTGTTGTCTTAATGACACCCAAACTTGCTAGCAACTTAAAGAAAAACAACAAAAAAATACATTTTGACAGAGCGCTTTGTATCTCTAAAAGTCGCTTCAACATCAGTAAACACAACAAGAAATAATCATTATAGACATATTGTTATTTTGTGAAAAAAAGGCTTTTAAGTGGGCCTTATAGTGCGAAAAATACAGTAATAATGTGGTTTATCATGTACAGAATGTCCTTGATTTCAGACAACTACTTCTTACATAAAAGTGAAGATGAAAATCAGTGAAAGCAAAAGAGAAACAGCCTGTGTGCTTCTGCTAAGGTGTTGAATTTTTCATGCTTGATTTCTCAGCCTTGCTCTTATCCGCAACATCAGAGTTACTCATTTTCTAAGAACTTTTGCTACTGAAATTTTTTAAATCTTTAATGACATTAGGGATATATTACAGGAAATTACAGACAGCCTTCTGAATTCAAATTTAGCTCATGTTTTTCCACCTCTTTCAGTAACTCACAGCTCAACATTCAGGTTTGTTTTAAATGCGGCCACATCTATAGTGATGAAAGACGTGTCACCTGCTGTCTAAATGTGGCTCCACTGAATCACTGATTGTGTTAGCTGGAAAAAAATAAAAAATCTAATTTCCTCACAACTGCTGGGTTTAGTGAGTGCACACCACACGGCCACATAGGGCAATCTGATCTGGGTGGGCATTCAGAGAAACCAGTGGGCCTGTTCTTGAAGTTTAGACTACACACAGAACCACAGGATGGCGTATCATGGTTTATCTCCAGCACTCTAGAATATGTTATTTCCCTGAATGCAGACGCTGTGGGTGGAAGTCCTTGAGACTGTTGTGACCTCCCTCCCTTCGTTTTCCCTTTTGTTAACAGAGAGAAGCTGGCAGTGAGCCTGATGGCGCTGTGGGCACACACTGAACTACAGTAACAAAGTGTTGGCACCCAGGATGTGGGTGAGAAAATCAGGGACTCGTGTTTCTCTGGTGACAGGAAAAGGGCTCGATAAGAGAAAACGATACCAAACCTTCACTTTTGCATTTCACTTTCACATTAGAAAGGTAATGAGTGCAGTTTTCAGTTTCAGGGTAAAAAATAAACGTTTGACTAAAGGAAATGCAGGTTGTCAAAGACTATTTTAGGATTTTTCCCCAATGATTTATTCTGCATTTTTTACTATAGTACTTCTATGCACTTAAATCACTTAAAATTGGCCTATGTCATAAAAAAAGCGTATTTTTCTCAATGTCCAATCGAGGCACCTTTGGAAATGCGTGCGTAAACCCTCCTTTACTGTAAGGTTACCCTCACATATCCCAAAATGCCTCTGCCCTTTGACTTAAATGCAAGTTTTTCAGCAAATTTGCCAGGTGAACGCGTAGAGTTGCAGAAGTTTTAAAAAAATAGGACAATTTTTCTCTCAAAGGTGGCATCAGTCAGTGGCCGCCCGGGCACAGTGAGGTTCTGCGGTGGCAGTCCAGTGATAGGTGGGATGACGCCATTATGAAATCGGGCGACAGCTGGCGGCCAGAAGGCAGTGACTGTGAAATCGCCGTCCGGCAGCAGTACTGACTAGACCAGAGGTCTGCAACCTTTAACACTAAAAGAGCCATTTGGGCTCATTTTTTTACTAATCAAAACCTAGTAGGAGCCGTATCTTTAACTTTTAACTTTAGTAGAGGCCAAATTAGTGAAAAATCGTGATTGTTACTTAATTACTAGCTGATCTCCAAATTAGCATAAAATTCCTTAGCAAATTAAATCAGCCAAAACTGTTAGCATGTTGTTAAAAGAAAAGTTAATCTCTAAATTAGCCTAAAAACCTAAGTAGATAACAAATTAGCCAAAAATGTTAGCATATATTGCTAAAATAGAAGCTAAACTCCAAATATAAGCATAAAAAATAATTAGAGGCCAAATTAGCCTAAAAAAGGCTAGCTTGTTGCTTAACTACTAGCTGTACTCCAAATTAGTCAAAAATGTTAGCCTGTTGCTAAAATAGAAGCTAAACTCTAAATTAGCCTAAAAAAAGCTAGCTTGTTGCTTAACTACTAGCTGTACTCCAAATTAGTCAAAAATGTTAGCCTGTTGCTAAAATAGAAGTTAAACTCTAAATTAGCCTAAAAAAGGCTAGCTTGTTGCTTAACTACTAGCTGTACTCCAAATTAGTCAAAAATGTTAGCCTGTTGCTAAAATAGAAGCTAAACTCTAAATTAGCCTAAAAAAGGCTAGCTTGTTGCTTAACTACTAGCTGTACTCCAAATTGGTCAAAAATGTTAGCCTGTTGCTAAAAGAGAAGCTAAACTCTAAATTAGCCTAAAATCCCCAGTAGATAACAAACTAGCAAAAAAAAAAAAAAAAAACATTAGCATGTAGCTAAAATAGAACTAATTTTTTTTTTAATTACCATGATTTTATTTTTCTTCAGCCAGAGAGCCACCATGGAGAGATAAAAGAGCCACATGTGGCTCTGGAGCTGCAGGTTGCAGATCTCTGGACTAGACGATGTGTAAATGTCTCCAAACGGTCCATATCAAGCACCCAGTAACCCGAGGGTATCTAAGAAGCGGGCCATTCTGTGTGCCTGACAGTCACCTGACTGCTGTCATCATGACCATTAGTGCTGGGTGATATGATAATACATATCCTTTGGGCGATTGAAAAGTGCCTATCATGCCATTTCTCTTCTATCATTTTAATTTGTTCATTTTTATTACTAAACTTTTGTGCAAAAATGTGTTTTCCTACTAAGACACTTGACATTTTTGCCTTTTTTTCTTCAGAGAATAACTGAAAATATACTTTATTGTGACATATTGTGATATATATTGTTATCGTGATATAAAATAATCTAAATCACGATATAATATTTTTTTACCTATTTTCAAAAAAATCTCGAACTCCTCTCCATTAAGCGGTGGCTGTTGTATCATAAGTTAGGGGAATACAACTGTTGCAGGAATAGCATTAAACCATTCATTTCCCGTTTGACTGGATCCGTTCTCACATCGTTGTGGGGGATTGTGAGCAACTTTCCTTTCCACAACAGTGTTTAGTACCGTTGTGGTTTTGACCATTTACTTCCTGAAGGTTTCTCGGTGGAACTGAGACCTCAGTTCTCACAGAGGTGTGTCAGCACTGAGAAATTATAGTTAAGATGTGAACCCCCCAACTGTAATGCTATTGGTTCACATTCCTGGACTAGTAGGATCAGCCTGTTTCTCCCACTTATGACCCGGAATTGTTTTACTCAAGTTGTTAAAGTCCCATCCTGATTGTCTGAAGTGTAATTTTAATAATGATTATGCTGTTTTTAGTCATTCATTCATTCATCTTCTTGTCCGCTTTGTCCCTTTCGGGGTCGCGGGGGTACCGGAGCCTAACTGATGGGCGAAAGCGGGGTTCACCCTGGACAGGTCGTCAATCTGTAGCAGTGACTTTTACAACTTTTGACTTGTAAAATAAACTTCAGGTTAATTGGTGTTTTAAAGTAATGTTTTTCATTTGAGGTTTTTCACCTGCTGCTCTGCCACTACAACTGAAGCTGCTACTGTTGCTGCTACACTAAGTAAATGGAAAGGACAAGGCTGAGTGAATTCCTTCAAAAGTCAGGGAGCTGGGGCTACTCACGTCAGGTCACTCGGGGTTTGAAAAGTGACTTGACAGCCTGTGTTTGGCAGTGGAGCCGCATCAGTGTGTGAATGGGAGACCGTAAAGCGCTTTGGGCCTTCAAGGAAGGTAGAAAAGCGCTACACAAGTATGCACCATACAACATTTATTTATTTATTTTAAAGTCCCCTTGCGATGAAAATCCTGTTTTGGCTCCAAAAGCCACGCCCCCTCAGAGGAAATTTTGCATACAAAGGTTTGAGATCAACATGAAAAATGGCTTTTTAAGATGTTTAGGTTGTGGGATTTTGGTTAAAAACGTCCTAATCATAATTAAAACACGACTGAGAACGGTTTTTGGGTTTTTAAGTAAAAAAAATTGTCATAGGTGGACTTTAAGCTTAATGTTCCTAATATATGTCCTCCACTTGAAAATTGCTTAAAGTACTTTAAGAAAAACACAATTTTCATTGGAGTGGGTCTTTAAGAGTCCCCAGTTAAATCTGTGGTAGATTCTGTAGATTCTGGTGTGGAAAATAATAAGTATCCTTGAAAAAAAGGATTTAAAATAATGTTAAAAATTAATTTTCAGCCTCCAGATCATTGTCTTTTGTGGATTTTCCAGCATGTCTCCACTACATGAGGAGCTTTACTGTGACTCGTCTGCTTTACCCTGTAGATTTAGCAATACATGTTTTTTTTTCCATAGACACTTTTGACAAATATGTAGATGTCATACAATTCTCATTTAAAGAAGTTGTGGTTATAGACCGAATCATCCTCAGTGCTTTCAATCATGGGACAGCTGTTCAATACAGAGAAGTAAAAACTGAGATTTCACTTTCAGGCTCTATGCAGGAAATAATGAAACTTTTCGTCAAATCACATTAAATGAAACTTTATTCATAGAGCACTTTTCCAACTAAAGAAGCTCAAAGCTCTTCACATTAATAACATTTTCCAAATTGAAAAACCAAAAGGCAAGTATTATCAAATGCATATGATTATAAATCCCATCCTACACACAACATAATAAAGTATAAAACGAGACACAATAAGTTGTCAAATAGAAATCTGGCTTTATACTAAGTGGGGAAGTTTTACACTTTATCAAACATTTTTTTCCATTTTGTAAAAAGCCAGTGCAAGCATAAAACATTTTATTATCCCTGTAGTCTTTGGAACATCATATGCTAGAGTATTTTGGAGAACTGAAACCTCTTGAAGCCTACATTTATTTTAAGCTATGAAGAAAACAATCATTATATAGATGCACTATATTTGATTCACATCTGCAAATAAAGGTGCCAAGAGGTTTCATTTGATTCAATAAAAATATGTCATTGCAACAAAAATAGGCTGACAATCACTTTTTTTTCAGACCTGGAAACTTTCTGTTACTGTTGTCCTGGTTCTTGAGCATCGATCCGTCTGGGATATTTCATGTTGTAATCTTTCTCTGATGGAAAAAAAGGTTCACTGAGGACTTTAAGGGTGTGTTGGACGCTGAGTGTCATGCTTGTGGCTGAGGGAAATTTCAGATGTGTGCATGTTTGTGTCTACCACAAAGCCAGGGATGGTCAACGCAAACGTCAGCATTGTCATGGCAGGAACCACGGAGTTTCCATGGTTATGTCAAGGGAGCTATGCATACCACGTCACTTACAAAAAAACATTCCTTAAATAAAATGCATTCCTCACTTGTTCAACAATGCCTTTGTGAGAGCTTCAATGATCCGAGTTCATACACTCTTGAAGAGAAGAAATTTCCTGGTTTCATAAATCGAGTTGAAATCTTTAAGTGAAAGAAAATATCAAACAATGATTTTGCAGAGATTTTATTGCTCTGACATGATTGTCAGACTCAGGAATCCAGCAAAAACTGCTTAAGTAAAGTGGGAATTATTTAAATAACATAATTAATTAAACAAAAAATTGGCTTTAAATGCAGATTAATGTAGACCAATGCTCAATAGCCTTAATTTCTAATTATTTTTTAACGCTTCTCATTTAAGGGAAGTTATATTTCTGCTTATTGTTCATTACTTCCAAAATATTGGGTTTTATGTGGAAAAAAAACACGTGTACTTAGTACCTGATGCCAATATAAGCACCAGCAATGACACAAATTCAAGAATTTTCAATTAAATACAAACTTTATTTCATGAAGTTTGTTAATCAATTTAAAAAAAATGACACCTAAAAATAATATTACCATGTTTGCACTAAATCTAAAAGTTCAAAATTGCTCAAAATTGTGTGAGTTTTATTTAAAAACATGCAAGTATATGTAGATGTTTCAACCATTTCAAGCATATTTTTGTCACTTGTCATTAAAGAAAATTGTTGTTCTTTAAATATATCTTTTAACACGATGGGTACATTGAATTGTTTTTTTGGAGTTAAAGTCAAAATTGTACTGTAAAAAATGGACTATAAGGCCAAGCTTTTGAAATGTCAAAAGCTTGAAAGTGAAAAAAGGAAGAGGGGGTGCATCAAAGCGCCAATTCGATGCATGACTGTCATGATGTCAGATAACCTTCGTTTTAGGGATTTCCTCAAGTGACATTTAAGACATGACTGTTCAGTTTTTTTCATGTAAAAAACACCTACAGTCTATATTGAGAATCATTTTTTAAGACTTTTGATGCATTTTTAACCCTACCGTTCAGGCTGAAGTTTAGATGAGAAACATGAGCAACAGAAGAAAAAAAACTGAGATCAGTACACATTAAACCACAACAAACACAAATATTTAAATGACAACAGTGACATTAAAACAGCCTATACAGACAACGAGCAAGGACATTTCCAAAACTTGATTTATAAATTCTGTTTAAGTTTAGTCCCTTAAACTGATCAAGTGCCACAAAGATGGAAAGATTTGTCATCCTCATCCAATCTCTGAACGAAAAAAACAGTTTAAATATTTGCTTGAAAAGAAGTTGGAGGAAGTGAATTTATAATAGCCTTCCCCTTATTATACTTTACCTAAATATTTCCCTTATTTTTTACAAATGTCTTACTCTAAGAGTGGCCAAAGTGCAGAGGTAGAGTGGTCGTCCTCTGATCGGAGGTTTGGTTCTCACCTTACCAGCCAATATGTTGAAGTGTTCTTGGGCAGACACAGAACCCCACACTGCCTCTAGTGGAAGGGTAGTGCCAGTGTTCGGCATCGGAGCCATCATCAGGGACTGTGACTGTACAGCAGAGGTCCCCAAACTTTTTTTTGTTAGGGCCATATAACTGTTTGCTTCTCTGATGTGGGGCTGGGGTCTGTTTCTAGGCTAATGAAAACGTACTCTAATGTAAGCTAATGAAAACGTAGGCTAATGTAAGCTAAAGAAAACGTACTCTAATGTAAGCTAATGAAAACGTAGGCTAATGTAAGCTAATAAAAACGTAGGCTAATGTAAGCTAAATAAAATGTAGGCTAACGTAAGCTAATGAAAACGTAGGCTAATGTAAGCTAATGAAAACGTAGGCTAATGCAAGCTAATAAAAACGTAGGGTAATGTAAGCTAATGAAAATGTAGGCTAACGTAAGCTAAAGAAAACGTAGGCTAATGTAAGCTAATGAAAACGTAGGCTAACATAAGCTAAAGAAAACGTAGGCTAATGTAAGCTAATGAAAATGTAGGCTAATGTAAGCTAAAGAAAACATAGGCTAATGTAAGCTAAAGAAAATGTAGGCTAATGTAAGCTAATGAAAATGTGGGCTAATGTAAGCTAATGAAAACATAGGCTAATGCAAGCTAATGAAAATGCAGGATAATGTAAGGTAATGAAAACGTAGGCTAATGCAAGTTAATGAAAATGCAGGATAATGTAAACTATGAAAACGTAGGCTAATGCAAGCTAATGAAAATGCAGGATAATGTAAGGTAATGAAAACATAGGCTAATGTAAACGTAGGCTAATGCAAGCTAATGAAAATGCAGGATAATGTAAGGTAATGAAAACATAGGCTAATGTAAGCTAATAAAAACATAGGGAAATGTAAGCTAATGAAAACATAGGCTAACGTAAGCTAAAGAAAATGTAGGCTAATGTAAGCTAATGAAAACGTAGGCTAATGCAAGTTAATGAAAATGCAGGATAATGTAAACTAATGAAAACGTAGGCTAATGCAAGCTAATGAAAATGCAGGATAATGTAAGGTAATGAAAACGTAGGCTAACGTAAGCTAATAAAAACGTAGGGAAATGTAAGCTAATGAAAACATAGGCTAACGTAAGCTAAAGAAAATGTAGGCTAATGTAAGCTAATGAAAACGTAGGCTAATGCAAGTTAATGAAAATGCAGGATAATGTAAACTAATGAAAACGTAGGCTAATGCAAGATAATGAAAATGCAGGATAATGTAAGCTAATGAAAATGTAGGCTAATGCAAGTTAATGAAAATGCAGGATAATGTAAACTAATGAAAACGTAAGCTAATGCAAGCTAATGAAAATGCAGGATAATGTATGGTAATGAAAACGTAGGCTAATGTAAGCTAATAAAAACGTAGGGAAATGTAAGCTAATGAAAACATAGGCTAACGTAAGCTAAAGAAAATGTAGGCTAATGTAAGCTAATGAAAACGTAGGCTAATGTAAGCTAAAGAAAATGTAGGCTAATGTAAGCTAATGAAAATGTAGGCTAATGTAAGCTAATGAAAACATAGGCTAATGTAAGCTAAAGAAAATGTAGGCTAATGTAAGCTAATGAAAATGTAGGCTAATGTAAGCTAATAAAAATATGGGCTAATGTAGGCTAATGAAAATGTAGGCTAATGTAAGCTAAAGAAAATGTAGGCTAATGTAAGCTAATGAAAACGTACTCTAATGCAAGCTAATGAAAATGTAGGATAATGTAAGCTAATGAAAATGTAGGCTAATGTAAGCTAATGAAAATGTAATCTGTCATAATTTTAAACAGCAGGTGAAAACTGAGAAAAAAATCGCAACTAAAAAAGGGACAAAAGGTGTCAAAAATTACCACGAGATTGTTTGAAACAATATTGAAACTTATTAAAAAAAAAAACATAGACCTAAACAAATGCATTGAATTGGAATAAAAACACAAAGAGATGGTAAATACAGGAGCAGGAAGGAAGCTAACAACAGAACTTTACTTCAGAACTGAATAAACCAGTGAAAATGTGTGCATGTTGCACTGAATGGTGACAATTTGAAGGTAGAAGTGGAACATTTTATTTCAGGATAAGTCATTTATTAAAGAACTTTGGTAAACTAAACCAAATTTTGATTCTAAATTGCTAAAAGTACTCAAGAATCTGAAGAAACGTGTGCAAATCAACAAGTTCAACAAAGTGGTGAATGTGTCACAAGTCCAAAACCCCAACGACTGGCTTCTATTGTGAGAGAATGGTAACGTGGTTGAAACAGAAACTCTTCAAGCGAGACAGACTGACGGCTTTTCTCACATCAAAGCCGATTTCAGTTCTTTGTTGGATTTCCATGGAAGAAACTCTCTGTCTAGATTGTTTGACTTAGTTTCCATAAATACCTCAGCATTACAGAAGCAGGTAAACATCTGGGCTATTTTTACTCCTGCCTACATGTTTGTGGTTTGAATGAGTAATAGCTACGCCTGAGTCTGTATGATGTAGCCTTCAAAACAGATTGTGACATTTTGGTCAGAATAGATTCCCTTGAAAATGACATAAATCATGATTTTTACACCTGCTGAGTGTGGGTGCAGAACAGAGGGAACAGGGGGATTTCAGCCCGACGTACATTTTGACTACAGTTTATGAACATTTGGATCAGGATTAGTTAAGTTAACACTAGAGCTCCAGTGTTTATGTTCTTTGATTGACTGTAACGTTTGATGTGTTAACACAATCGATGTAATTTCAGTGGATTCTGAAGGAGAAAAGCAGCTCACGGCTTGTGAATTTAATGCGTTGTGTTGTGACCCAATTGTGTTGTGTTGTGACGTTAATGTGTTGAGTTGTGAGGTTAATGTGTTGTGTTGTGATGTTAATGTGTTGAGTTGTGAGGTTAATGTGTTGTGTTGTGATGTTAATGTGTTGAGTTGTGAGGTTAATGTGTTGAGTTGTGAAGTTAATGTGTTGTGTACTTAATGTGTTGTATTGTAAAGTTAATGAGTTTTGAACTTATTGTGTTGTGAACTTATTGTGTTGTGAAGTTAATGTGTTGCGTTGTGAAATGAATGTGTTGGGATGTGACCTTAATATGTTGTGTTGTGAAGTTATTGTGTTGGGTTGTGACCTTGATGTGTTGTGACCCTAATGTGTTGTGTTTTGAATTTTATGTGTTGTGTTTTGTAGTTAATGTGTTGTGTTGAAAACTTAATGTGTTGTGACCTTGATGTGTTGTGAACTTAATGTGTTGTGTTGTGTTGTGTTGTGAACTTAATGTGTTGTGACCCTAATGTTTTGAGTTGTAACCTTAATGTGTTGTGTTGTGAATTTAACGTGTCGATTTTGAACTTAATGTGTTGTGTAGGTAATGTGTTGTGTTGAAAACTTAATGTGTTGTGTTTTGACCTTGATGTGTTTTGACCTTGATGTGTTGTAAACTTAATGTGTTGTTTGTGACCTTGATGTGTTGACCCTAACATGTTGTATTGTGAATTTAATGTGTCGGTTGTGACCTTAATGTGTTGTGAAGTTAATATTTTGTGTTATAAACTTAATGTGGTGTGTTGTGACCTTATTGTGTTGTGTTGTGAAGTTAATGTGTCGTTTTTTAACTTAATGTGTTGTGTTGTGTAGGTAATGTGATGTGTTGAAAACTTAATGTGTTGTGTTTTGACCTTGATGTGTTATGACCCTAACAGGTTGTGTTGTGAATTGAATGTGTCGGTTGTGACCTTAATGTGTTGTGAAGATAATATTTTGTGTTGTAAACTTAATGTGTTGTGAACTTAATGTGTTATGACCCTAATGTGTTGTGTTGTGACCTTATTGTGTTGTGTTATGAACTCAGTGTGTTATGTTGTGAACTTGTTATGTTGTGAACTTGTTATGTTGTGAACTTAATTTGTTGTGAAGTTAATGTGTTGTGTTGTGAATTGAATGTGTTGTATTGTGAATTGAATGTGTGTTGTGTTGTGAATTGAATGTGTTGTGTTGTGAATTTAATGTGTTGTGACCCTCACAGGTTGTGTTGAGAATTTAATGTGCCGATTTTTAACAAAATATGTGTTATGACCCTTCAGGGCCACCGTACACTCCACATTAAAGCATTTTTAACATACAAACCTCTATTTTTTGCAAGCTTATGGTAAGATAAAGGCTCACAAAAAATTCTTTGAGAAGAGAAGAGTCGAGAATCGAGACTCAAAGAAGCCGATTCATTCCAGGGAGTCAAATCAGAAGAATCGGCTACTGAGAAAGAATTGAAGTGTCCACTACCAGTAGACAGACCTGTACAGGCTGCAGCCAGGACAGGCTCCAGCATCCCTGCTATAACATTTAGACTTTGATTAGCATGTCTGCATGAGAACCACCATCCACCTTTACCCTGATGTTGTCTTCACATCAGCTCACCCAAAGAATAGGAGATGGAAAGAGGACACAAAACAAAATCCCTCATATATGTGATCTGCATCTGGAGACTTTGAGAAAAGTTTATGAGTGTTGGGAATCCTGTTTGAAATGTAGGCACCGACTGTAGCAGCCCTTGTGTGTGTGTGAGTGTGTGTTTGGAGAGTGATGAGACCAGACCAGCGTGATGGAAAGCCCAGCCGACTGCTAACACAAACATACGGGTGGGGGGGGCAGAAGGAGGGGGTGGAGGCGGTGGAGGTTGGAAAGGTGGGGGAGGACTGCTGCGGTGGTAGAGTGGTTTGCATCAGGTTTACTACGATGACGGCTGTCATTAATACACTGATTCTAAGCAGCAGTGACGGGCCGGAGGATGTTTGCACAAGGGTCCATTCCAAAGCCTGCTTGGTGGAGAACACAGGCATGTTTTGCTGTTCATCCCTCCCCCAACCCCCCCTTAGCCTAGAGAAACGCACGGAGACTTTTCGTACACTCCATTGACTGTAGAAAGCTGCGTTCACACTGAGTGTGTCACATGTGTTCGTTCGAGTATGAGCTCAATGGAGGTTCTTGAACGCACGGGGTTCAAACTGGATGAGCGGGGAGGGGCTTATTTTTCTTCTTCTACTGTTTACTAGCGCATGTCCACCGCCTACAGTTGAAAAAGTCTTGGTGGCAAATTGTGTTAATTTTGCTCCAGGATTTGTATTTCACTGCTCTATTTCAATATATGATCAACTTGGTGTCATAAATTTGTCCTTCATGATCAGTTTTAAAGTGGTTGGCTCCATGAATTAAGAGGGACATTATTCATACATCAGTACCAAATCCGAGTCCCTGATTGGTCAAAGTTCAACCTGGTGTAACTGTGTTCAGTGTTCGCATGTTTAACAGGGAACCAAGAAACCATTAACTTTATACAGAGAACTGGACTGAGTTACTCCAAACAGGAAGTACCTGCTGGTTCCAAGAAGTCGAAATCCCATAAACTTCTATTGAGAAATAAACAGCTATGTCATTCTGTTGGTCAGAACAACCATTCTTGATCTGATACATTTTTGCTGTGCATCTTCATGTTAATCTTAATGTTTCTTGGTGATATTTTGACATCACAGAATTCACAAAGTTAAAATTGAATAAATATGAACATTTCACAATGTCTATTTGTGACTCCAATGTGTTCTGATGATGAAAAAAATTACATTTAATCATGTTTTTTTCGCTAAAAATGTTCAACCGCAATGCATTGTGGTCTTTATCTGCTAATGTAGTGAGCATTGATACACGCTAGTTTGTTGCAAAGACTTCTGGGTAATTTCTATAGGGCACTTGATGTTAGAATTGTAGAATCGGACAGCACTAGAGTTTGGACATAGCTACTATCTTCTGGTTCTGACATGGCAATGTTTATATCGCAGAAAAATGGCAACTGAATTGGCTTCATTTCACTGGAGCCAAAGGTTTCTATGGAGGATGTCAAACCCGCTCAGTCCAGTTCTCAATATAAAGTCATGCTTCCACATGTTTTACATGTTTATATTGGTCCTGATTTTTTGTACGTGCATTAACAAGACTGGTGCGAACGTAGCTTAAGAGAACCGGACCAAGTAAATGTGATGTCACTCTGAAATGACTTACTTCTGGCTCCAACCAAATGAAGTCAATTCAGTCGGCATTTTTTTGCCATACGGACATCATGTTGGAGCCACCTGTTGTCCGTGAACAGTAATTGCTCCGGGTTGGTCTGAGTCAACACTACTCTCGCCAATCAGGAGAGAGATTGTCGGAAGGTCACACCCCTACCACTTCAAAACAGGCTCGGGAGAATCTGTCAATCAAATGTTTCCAACATGGTTGGTCAGGAGGCACCACATGCTTTTATCGAGGCATCTTATTGGTCAGTTTACAACTTGAATGGATTGCAATAAGGGATTTCTTAATAGAAGTTTATGGGATTTTGGCTTCTTTGAGCCAGTGGGTACTTCCTGTTTGGAGTCACTCAGTCCAGTTCTCATGTACAGTCAATGGTTCACTCAGAGGAAAATGTGGTGATTGTTTTGATCTCTGGAAATCTTCATTTGGCAAATAAATGAAACATAAGTGGTTCTGTGACAGTCCCCTGGGGGACAAATGAGGCCAAACACAGGAGATAATTGGTGAGTTTTACTGCTTTACTACTGTGGAATCCTGGCACACCTTCAAAATCATGTTTGGGCCTCGTGCCAACCAAGACCTGCTGCCAGAAGCGGACAATCCATTGTGGGGTCCTCATTCTGTTTTAATGTGGTTGTTTGTGAAGAAGCTGCAGTGAGGCGGGGTCACTCAGAGTCAATGGAAACTGCTTACAATGCATTAAGGCACAGCCCCCCACCTCCTCAACAACACACCCACGGCAAGAGCTCCCCCTCACCCCCCACATCATCCATCCATGCACTTCAGGTCCCCCTGCTCCTCCTGAGCCCTCCTCACTGGGCGTTCTTCAGATATAAACACAAGTGTTTAGTTCAAGGCCACGGTTTGGCTGGAATGCACATCACTTCTCCTCCTCCTCCCAGCTCTCTCCCTCTCTCTCTCTCGTTATTGTCTCTTTAACTCTCAGATCCCGCGCGGACGGACGGAGCGCGTCGTTGCCATGACATCCGCCTGCCGGAGCCGGCACACCGGTTAAATAGATGGCCCCTCTCCCGGATTCCAGTGTGTGATGCGGACAGGCAGCATGCCGGAGGGCGCCGGTGTCTCTGATTGGCGGTACCCGTCCCGGGAGGAGACTCTCCCCGTCAGCTGTTAGAGGACATTCACCTGGAAGTCCATGGAGCCGCGCGCGCTCGCGCCGATTGCCTCACCTCGCTGCGTCGTAAGCTCATTTGGACGTGAAAAGCCTGCGTTCCTGGATTAAAAAAGGGGGTTGCTTGCTGAGTGAATGAAAATGTCCCGCGGCTCCATCGGGCACTCCCGGCTATTGTTGGCGCGGCGGCGGACGCTCGGCGCGCGGATCGCCCCGGTTCATCCCCACTAGCTGCTCGGCTGTGTCCTCGCTGCATCCCACCTTCCGAGCAATGACTTCCTGGCTCCGCTCATGCGCCAGCGTCCCTCTGTGTGTCCTCCTCGCCTGTACGGTGTGGTGCGCAGAAGCTTCCAGCGCCGGTGAGTTTGGGTCACTGTTTCTGTCATCATCTGGGGAGTTATTAAACACATTTTTACTATAAATCAAAACTTTATCAGACATTATAGTAAGGAAAAAAAATCTTAAACAAATCAGTAAACGCACAAATCTACTGTATAAATAGGGTGTGCTGTTCACTTCATCATTTTTATATTATTATTATTAATTTAAATGGCACATTGTTATATTACTAACATATTGAAGCAACTAACTTGTATAATTTTGACAGCATATATTGTAACATATTGAAAGTTATATAAAGTTTAAGTTGTTTTTTAGGTTAAAAAAGTTACTTTTTTAACAATTTTTATGAGTTCAATAAATGTTTGGCACAGGAAAACCTTGAGTTGGTGATGCTTAAACACAAAATCTTTAACATACTGTAACTTTTCAACCGTTAACACAATAATTCCAGCAGATTTAGAAGCAATCTGCTGGAATTATTGTGTTAATGGTTGAAAAGTTACAGTAAATCAAAGAACATGAACTCTGGAGATACCCCCCATTGCAATTTGTTGCTTAAATTTTGATCTACTCTTTACCAAAACTACAGTTTGTACCTTTAAGTGAGCAAAAGTTCATCAGTCATTCACCTGGAAAACTGCTCACAGGAGGAGGGAAATTCCCAAGAGTTTACCCTGTTTCTCATCTCCATTGTTAACCTTTTGTTTCAACCATCAGAACTGAAACGGGGCTCCCTATTTGGCTGCTTTATGACAGGTCAGATTGCTATTTGGGTCATTAGGGATGCAAAGACCTGCAGCTTTTCTCCGTCCCACATTCGGGAAAGCTGTTTGGAATTGCTTGAATCATTTTAATAGAGCAGTCGGCTTCTGTGTAGGCAGCTCTCACTGATTTAGTAGAAATCCTTGGGGTGTGTGGGAAATCATCACCTCTCCAAAACAACCTCCTCTGTTCCCACGGCTAAATACTGTTACGTGGTTCATCAAAACCATGGAATCTTTAATATCCACGGTTAATGAGCAGTGGCACGTTCTTTCTCATGCTAATCTCTGATCTCCTTTGTCGTCTGCCTGCAGGTGCCAGTGTGTGTTGGTCACCCGGTGTCACCTCCTGCTCAGATTGCCTCCGACGGGGACCACAATGTGCCTGGTGTTTCAAGGAGGTAGGAATCTGTTCGTATATGTGTGCAAAAAAACAAAAAAACAAAAAAGAAGTAAACAACAGTGGGAACGTGGCAGGCATTCAGCAGCATTCCTCGGATGACACGCACCAAAGCGTCCGTGGCATCCACAGACGAGAATATAATGTCTATGTTTGAGCTTAGCGGTTTGCATCAGGACGTGTGAGTGAGTGCTGAGTTTTTCTCAGAGACTGAGCCACTCTTTCTGCCGGCCCCCACGCTCATCCACATCCCGGTCTGTTTGTCCGGATCTGTCCTTTCACCCTGGACATCCATCTGTCTTATGAAGAGCTCACCTCTGAATCACGCTTTGTTGATGCTGATGCTTTAAGGCACACTCGAACACAAAAAAATGAAAACAGCATGAATGAAATGTTACGATTTTTCATTTAGTTTTGTATTTTTGGACTGTTTCACAAAAATAAGTATGTGTTGCCGCCATTCAGGTGCTTTCCCACCTTGCTAACTCTGCTGAGGTCATCTCAGAGGTTCCGGCTCGGGATTTCAATCGTCTCTGAAATGTTTGAAACACACACAAACTCACAGTCATGCTTGGAAAAGCACTGAAAACAAAGCCGTCTCAGTGCTGGCGATTATACACGTTCACTGAAGGCTGTTAATGTTCAGTGACTGACTGCAGGAGGAAGGGGGGGGTAAAGCAAGGGGAGTCCCAGAAAAGCTGTCTGGTGCTGGGAGTTATTATAGGGCAGGTTATTACCATGAGGATGACTATAAATAAATCGCTTTC
Organism: Oryzias melastigma; assembly: GCF_002922805.2. Taxonomy (NCBI): domain Eukaryota; kingdom Metazoa; phylum Chordata; class Actinopteri; order Beloniformes; family Adrianichthyidae; genus Oryzias; species Oryzias melastigma. The sequence continues at coordinate 9,520,069 of NC_050522.1, forward strand.
AGGTTCAGGTTCATGCTCTGTCGACGTGAAACGAATAAAAATATCACAAGAAAATCACGTTTTAGTCCTTTTTCTAATGCTACACAATGCCAGTTAATAGACACGGATCTTGACTTCACACCGACTCTAGAAGGCATACGACTCTTCCTGAAGCAGCTGGGAGTTACCTAAAGCTTAAGAGAGACATTTGACAGAAAGGTTTCAGTTTTCTTCCTGTGAAAGCAAAAGCTAAGACTGGACTTTAAGCCCTCACCCCTGGGACATCTGGACGGCAGATTTGGGTTCGTGAGTAACATTCAAATCCAATAATAAGAGAACCAGGTATCTGATGTCAGTGTCAGTCCTTCACAAAAACAACAACAGAAAATGAAACCAACAGTAAAAGTGCTGCCAGTTATATGACAAGCCAGGTGGTTTCTAACTGGGACCTTTTCAAAGTCCAGAAGCCCCTAATTTGATTTAACATTTACCAACTAACTACTTTTTTGTACCCACTTCACAGATTGACCCGACCCGATATTTTTGAGTCCACCTGCTTCAGATTTGCCTTAGATATTTGGATACTACCCTAATAAAAAAAAAGAAACAGCTGCAAAGTAGCAATTTATTCTCCGTTTGGTCAACTCCAACCTAAATCTGATTGGCCAGTTTATAACTTGAATAACTTGCAGTGAAGAAAATAATATCATTAAAAAACAGGTTTATCAAGGATATGTTTTAAAAAAAAAGTAGCAGAGCAAGAATGGTGATTCTGACAAATAGAATGACTGAGAAATAACTGTCTTTCTGGGACCAGCTGGTACTTCCTGTTTGGAAGGTGAGAGGGGAGGGGCTACTCTGTCCAGTTCTCATAGACTGTCAATGACCAGGGGTAGACAGAAAATGCAATAAAAAAAAAAAAATCCGGTATCTTGTATTTTTGTTGCACCGGTAATGTTAGTTTGGTGTTGTGAGGGGCTGTAAGCTAGTGGGTTGGAAAAGGGGGCGGGCTTGCTTCACCCCAACAGTCCCGCCCACAACTCAGAGATGAATTTCTAATGAACTACTGCCGTTCTGCAGAAACTACTAAAACAAACATTATAAAAAACTGGACACCCTATTACAAAAGATCAAAAGATGACCATAGTGGGTCTTCAAGGAGAAGTTCACAACTTGATCTCTTGATCTGTAGGACTTTCTAAACAAGGTGGGGCCAAGCCATCGCTGTGATCTGCCAGAAAACCTGCTGAGGAGAGGCTGTGGACCGGATTTCATGGAGCTGTCAGAGATCAAGGTGGAGGTCGACGGGCTCACCAGGTCACAAGTGTCTCCGTCGCACATCAACATCACTCTCAGACCAGGTGAAGACACCTGCAGTTGAAAATCATCTCAAATTTTAACCACATTTATTGGAAACTTTGATAACTGTTTTGGATATGTGTCTCTCTAGGATCAGAAGTCAGTTTCATTGTAGCTGTGACACAGCTGGAGCGATATCCTGTGGACTTGTACTACCTGGTGGACGTGTCCGCGTCCATGCAGGAAAACCTTGATAATGTAAGTTACATTTTGTATGAAGGCTTAAATGATATCTGTAATAAGCCAAATTTCAGAATGAACCAAAGAGGTAGACTCTCTTTCTCATCTTTCCGGTTGTGTTCTTGTATATCTTGGACTTCCGTGATGTAGCTGAAGACGGTGGGAGTGGCCTTATCTCTTCGTATGATGCAGCACACCTCAGACCTTTGGCTAGGTTTTGGCTCATTTGTGGATAAACCTGTGTCACCTTATATTAACGTACACCCCTCTAAGATCAACAACCCCTGCAGGTAAGAGGTTTGTGAAAGACTCACTCCAATAGAAATGGTGTTTTTAACATGTTCTTGTGGAATTCTCCTGATGATTGAAGACGTATTTAAAGAAAACAAGCATAAAATTGCATTTCTGATTATTTCTTCATTCAAATCAACGTGAATCAGGAGTAGACGACAAAATGTCATTTGAAAAACAGCTTATTTGTGATGCAAAAAAAAAGTCAGGTTGCAGCTCCATTCTTATGCATCTACTTGCAGACAAATAGATCCATTAACGTCTTTGTTTCCCTCCTTCTGAGCTGGAATCTGGATCAAATTTTGTTCAGCTAGATAGCTCCAATATTGCTCGCCTTTTTTGTTGTAATGTTAATGTAGCATAATGTTAATTTGTGGGTGTGAGGGGCTGTAAGCTAGCAAGAGAGCATGTAAACCAAGGAATGAAGGGAAATAAAGGAAGGCTAACTCAGTGCCAACAGTCCCGTTCACTAATTATTTGGAGAAAATAAAACACATTTACTACTTTTTTGCACTATTTGTGCAATTTAGAATGTTTCTTAGATGTTTTTAGCATAGAAAAATGATTAATATATAGAATAATTAAGTCAGTGACTAGCTGGAGCTGGTTTTGTGTGGTCAATATAGGCTAAGCTGTTAGGAGCGTCCAGCAGCTCTGCATTCCTGAATGTTGCAGCTAAAATCTTAAGCCTGTTTTGTGTTTTCCTTGCCAGCGATTACGAGATCCGCTGTCGCCCGGCCCACGGCTTCCATCACGTTCTCAGCATGACAGGGAACCTGAGCGAGTTCACGCGTACGATCAAGCGCCAGCGCATCTCCGGCAACATGGACACACCTGAAGGAGGGCTGGACGCCATGCTGCAAGCTGCTGTCTGCCAGGTGAATGAGGCCTTCAGTGCTGCCGTCTGGGTGACACTGAGAAGGGCTTTTGTTCGGGGACAATGGGAGAGCGCTGACTCAGCACTGAATGCTGTCTCTGCAAGAGCATTAAGCAGAAGGCATCAGCGTTGAAGTATGGCACGCAAACAGTCACAGATGCTTACACTGGGGCTGAGTCACGCCATGTAAGGGGGCACAAGGCAAACCCGTTTTCAGGGAAACATCATGGCGGTCATCAAGGCCAGAAATAGATTCTCCATTAGGTCATTGCTACTTATAAGCTTTCCTCAACTGCTCACGCATTTGCTCTCATTTTCTCACACGGTCTCCGCAGAGGTTACAGACTTAAAGGAGACACTGTCAGTTAGTCACTGTCAGTCAGAAAAATGTGATCATATCTGCAATAGATGTGATTCAGACGATTGAAAAGTTTGACACTGCATTTTTCTTTTACCGCACTCATAAAACTTTAAAATAGGAAGCATATGGAGTCTTGCGGAAAAAGGTCCTGTTTGTTATCAAGCTCTCTATGTTAAGTCCAAAAAAAAATCATCAGCACTTTACTTAGACTGAGAGTTTTCAGCAAAACTTTGAGATGAACGACATCATCATTTGTTTTCTCAATGAATGCAGATAAGAAAAAGAAAAAGTACAATCCATGCAGCACATGGCAGTGAAATGTATTGATTCAAGCAGAAACTTCAGGGAAAAACTCACATAAAACAGTTATTTCTTTATACAAACTCAGTAAATAGACATGTGTAATTTACATTATTCATACGCTACCGAGCATGTGATGCGTTCAAGAACACGCTAACAGGGATATTTGAAAACACTAAATAAACGAATGAATGAATGAATTAAATGGTTTATTTCAAGCAATCAGGTAATAATACATAACATATCACTTAATGAATCACAAGTAGGTCGCTTGAAAGGGAGTGGAAGGAAGCGAACTTATATACTAAACTACTATACTAGATTAATCTTTTGACGTGCTGGCTGTTCGTAAAATCAAAGGTCAGCAACCCTCGGGACGCAGTACCGAATGTGCACTGGTCCCCCTATAACCTATACTGGTTAGGATCCGGTACCACATCTGGTCCGGTGTCGGGTTAGGGTGCTGGTACCGGTACAGGGTGAGGGTACTGGTGCGCAACGTGTCGCGCTACTGGATCGGTTCCTGTTCACGGCCCGGAGGTTGGGAGCCTGTGATTTAAAGGGAACAGCCAGTACATCGAAAAACAACAAGTAATGATCACCCAAAACGTCAAAAAGTGACGTGCAAATGTCAATCTACCTAAGATTATTAGTTTTAAAAGTAGTTATAAAATCTTATTGATCTTGATTTTAGATATAAACAACAGCATGTGTAAGATTTGTTTTAAGAAAAATATGTGTTGTCTGTCCTATTTAACTAGTAAATCTAAATATATGTACTTTTACATGCAAAACAAGAAAAAAAAGACCTGCAGGCCTGATAAGAAAATGTCTTAATTTAAGTTTATTTTAGATTTTAATCTTTTTAAAAAAACTTGAAATAAACATTTCACACATATTCCAAAAATGCATTTAAATAGTGATTTGAACAGCTTTTACAATATTTACAGGTAGTAGACAATACATTTTAATCAAGCTTCTATGTTCTAGTTTTTAGTCTTTTCTCTTAAATTATTGGTTAAAATAAATGTTTTTGGCTACTTTCAAGGTTTAATCCTTAAGACCACCACAACTTACCCATACCAACTAATAATCACTCTCTTCTAAATTACTTTTCCATCAAGGATGCGATCGGTTGGCGATCTGAAGCCAAACGTCTGCTGCTCCTGATGACCGACCAGCCCTCTCACCTCGCCCTGGACAGCCGGCTGGCAGGGATTGTCGTGCCGCATGATGGTCTTTGTCACTTGGAAAACAATGTTTACACAGGAAGCACAAAGATGGTGAGGAGAGAGAAGAGGTTTTAAGATGATGAATAGATCGACACACATCTCACCCTCGGATTTTCTCCCTTTTAGGATCATCCCAGTTTGGGACAATTGTCTGAAAAGCTGCTTGAAAACCGTATCTACTCTGTCTTCGCTGTGGAGAAGCAGCGGTACCAGTGGTATGAGGTAATTTGTCCTTCAGATGCAACCTTTTAGAACAGACAGTTTTACCTAAAGATCTTCCAGTATAGCTTCATTAGTTGTCACCCTATGGAGCCCCTAAAGAAAATAGAAGTAAAAAAAAATAGTACTGGGTTATTGTGCACATGAGGAAGTATCTGGTGAGCACAAGAAACAAACTGGTATGAGAGAGAAAATTAACTGGTGTTCATAAAAATATTATCTATTGTGCAGGAGAATGTATCTGGTGTGCGCAAGAAAGTAGCTGGTGCGCATGAGAAATATACTGGTGCGCACATGAAAGTATCCAGTTGCACACGACAAAGTATCTGCTATGAATGAGAAAGTATCTGGTGAATACGAGAAACAAACTGGTCAGTATGAAACAAACTGCTGTGTATGAGAAACTAACTGGTGAACACGAGAACGTATCTGGTGCAGATGAGTTAGTATGTGGTGCACACGAGAAAGTATCTGGTGTGCACGAGAAACAAACAGGTGTGTACGTGAAAGTATCTGGTGTGCACAAGAAAGTACCTGGTGCGCACAAGACAAAAACTGGTGTGTTTGAGAAACTACATGGTATTCACGAGAAAGTACATGGTGCGCACGAGAAACTAACTGGTGTGTACGAGAAACTAACTGGTGTGTATTAGTTATCTTGTGCAGACCAGTTAGTATCTGGTGCACTAGAGAAAGTATCTGGTGTGCACGAGAAACAAACAGGTGTGTACGTGAAAGTATCTGGTGTGCACGAGAAACTAACAGGTGTGTACGTGAACGTACCTGGTGTGCACAAGAAACTAACTGGTGTGTACGTGAAAGTATCTGGTGTGCACAAGAAACTAACTGGTATGTATGAGAAACTAACTGGTGTGTACAAGAAAGTATCTGGTGTGCACAAGAAACTAACTAGTACCTGGTGTGCACAAGAAACTAACTAGTGTGTACGTGAAAGTACCTGGTGTGCACAAGAAACTAACTGGTATGTATGAGAAACTAACTGGTGTGTATGAGAAACTAACTGGTATGTATGAGAAACTGGTGTGTACAAGAAAGTATCTGGTGTGCACAAGAAACTAACTGGTGTGTATAAGAAAGTATCTGCCGCACAGGAAACTAACTGGTGTGCACATGAAACTAGTGATCATCTGCGCACAGGTGACCTTTTCAGAGTCAGTTAAAAATGACATTACATGAACTACTTTTTGAGTTTTATTTCACCTTCAGACTCGCCTACAAAGTCAATTTGGCTTTTCTTGTCTGCCGTCACCATCATATTATCACCTAAAACTACTTAAAATCATTTGGATTAATACTTTCTGGTGTGGACCAGATACATCCTAGGGCACGAGAAACCAGTTCTTCTATGTCCCTAGGGGGCTCCGTATCACACACCTAGGTGTGTGATATTTGCTCTACACATTTGACCCATCCTCTGGTGGAGCAGTGAGCTGCAGACAGCCCTGCTCGGCAGTCATTTGGTGGTTTAACCACTAAAACCAACCCCTTTAGAGTCTTTAGTAAGACTTAACTGTGGATATTGAACGTACAACCTTACAGTCTCACTCTACCTCAAGACCACTGAGTTGGTCACTATGCTGTAAATCCTTGTGTTTGTTTCTGTAGGAGCTGGTGCGCCTACTTCCTGGTTCCTACTTGGGAAAGTTAAGCGTCTTTCAAGCTCCAAACCTGATCGATCTGGTGGTGGATGCATATAAGGTAGAAACCTTTCACTGTCCCTTTCAGTTTCCCTTTGTAGAAGAAATCCCCCTACAAGTTGTGTCCTCTTTCTGTGATTTATTTCTATTTGCAGTATAATTAGATTGCCAGAAAATATTCTGAATTTCTGTGCATGTTTGGGGGACCCTTATAACACCTTTTACATCACTGAGAGTTCAACAACCATTACATGATGCTTTTGGAGAACAGAAAACATGGATGAGGACAAGAGGTTAAGGAAGGTTGAGCGTGCCTTTGTGTGTGTGTGAGATCGTGGGTTCGTTCAGTTGGCAACAGTCTGCGACTATATTCTTGCCTCCGGCAAAGCGCTCCATTGTTTGCCTTGTGAATCTGCCGAATCCTCAGATTTGGGCATGCATCTACACACATGTGTGCACACAAACACACACACAGAGGAGTCCAAACAGAAGCTGCCATTGTAGCAGTATCAGATCCCCAAGGAAACCATGTGTCCTAATCATGGACGGAGACAAAGATTCTATTTTTGGCTCCACCCCCTCTTACCCGTAAACCCCCTGGTATTTGTAAAAGAAAAGGCCCAAAGACTGCAAGTGCTTTCTAGTGATGTTGCCACTGAATTGAGCCCCTTTTAGAGATTTTAGCTCAGAATTAGATTAAATCGGATGTCTTAGTGTCAGGACCAAAGCTAAAAGTCAGCCCCCCCTCTTTCTTTTGTCCCGCTCAGAGGCTGCTGTCAGAGGTGCTGGTGTCTGTGTCGGTGGAGGACGAGGCAGTCAGCAGATACTGGGTCTCTGTGTCTCCTCTCTGTCCCGATGGATCCACGGCCAAAGGCCGGAGCTGCACAGGAGTGCAGCCAAACCAGACGGTGAGCACTCCCGCAGAGTATCAGGTTGAACATACCTGATCAAGAAACCTTTCACTTCCAGGGACGTTGGCGAGCATTTATTCGCTGCCTCGGATTGTTTGCGATCACACCCACACGGCCACATTACCTAGAGCTTTACATGACAGAGAAGATTTGTTATATAATCCAAATTGAGCGGATTATTGCCTGTATTTAACAGGAAAACATTTCCATGTGATTCCGTGACCTTTTTTTGTCCTAAAATCCTTACCTTGCCTAATGTGAATGAACAAATGAGACATTTGATAAAAATAACCTCAATGGTCCACTGAAAATTTTTTTCATAATGGAGGACATATATAAAGAAAATTAATCTTAAAATTAAAAATGAAATATTTGTATTCAACTCATTTATCAGAAATAGAAAAAAAGCATCACAGATTAGTTGATTTTGGCTCTAAACGGCATAATCCTAATTAAAAGACCACTGGGAACCCTAGATAATTTCTATGTAGCTTTGATTTCTCTATTTCATAAATCTGCTGACATTCTCTTTTTCTGTAACCTTTGTGTGATCCTTCCCAAACTGCAAGACACTAAATCATTGCTCCCTAATTGCTTCATTGTGCTGAGAGACAAACGCTCAACCCTTTAATCCTTGGATGGATTAAACTGAATTATGGAGAGAAATTTTCCGCAAGGGTGATGAATATCAGGAGACGGTCTTGTTTCGCGCAGTTTTCCACATCAGTAGAACAATTATTCATACTGAGTCACTCCAACTATTTAGAACTTTCCCAACTTTCAGCAGTTGTAAAGAATGTGCCTTTGTAGGGTTTAAAATTGGGGTATTTGTGGCGAAACCAAGGAAAAAGATGTCATTCATTTACCATCATTACTGCTTATAAACAAAGGTTTGCATCCATCAACGCATATATTTAAATTAAATTTAAATGTGCCCGATGTGCCCCCAAATTTATAGTGTTTTTTTTATTTTCAAGTGTGCCATTTTCATCCAATATCAACAAACCTCTGTCGTTTTCCAGGACAGTTTTTGCAGTAGTTTATTAGGAATTCGCCTCTGACTTGTGGGCGGGACTGTTGACGTAGAGCAACCCCGCCCCCCTTCCCTTCCCTATTGCTGAGATCTTAAAGCAGGGAGCTTGATGCCTGCCCAGTATATTTTATGTCACAAATAGGCTCTTTTTCAAACAGCATTTTTTCAATTCAGATTAATTTAAATACACAAAAATTGAGTTTTGAGCTAGATTTTCTGGTAACACTTTAATAAGCTTAATTAACAAATTAACAAACATTATTAATGTGTTTATAGAGTGCTAGCAGACATTTTTAAGCACAATAAGACGAATAAGGTTTATTAACATCTAAAGTGAGGCCATTGTCTACATACGCCATATTAATACACATCTTAAAAGCTTAAATAAATGTATTAACTGTCTTTGCCAACATTATATTGAGTGTTTTGCAATACCTCATCTAAAGTGTTACTGATTTTCTCTTTATATGTCCTCCATTTTAAGAGAAGTGATACAAGAACATGATAAAAACACCATTTTCATCGGAGTGGGTCTTTAAATCACCAACGTCAGAAGGATAGAAACTGGTGCGTCATGGGAAACTCAAAATACTGCCCTGTTTTCGTCCTGCAGGTCTACTTTAACATCACCATCGGTCAACACTCCTGTGCCGATGACGGCAGAGACGAGGATGTGAGGGTGATCGTTCGCCCCGTGGGTTACAACGAGTCAACGGTAGTTAGGATCCACTCCAAATGTCACTGCAGTTGTGGAGCGACGGGGCATTGCCACGAAGACGAACAGTTACCCTGCCAGGGGATTCAGGATGGTGCGACTCTGCAGCAGGACTTAAACGCAGATCCAAGCAGGAGCTGCAGAGCGACCGGTGCAGATGTGGACTGCAGTGGGCGGGGAACGTGTGTGTGTGGGAGGTGCGTGTGTGACCAAGCAAGACTTGGGACTGTACAAGGGAAATATTGTGAAATAGACGACTTCTCCTGTCCGTACAAAGGGGAACTCATTTGTGCAGGTAGGGAAAGTACCCCAAAAAGACCTTTAAACAATGAGACTTCTGTAAAGGTTCAACATTTCAGACTAATTTCCTCCTTTCTCCGTGTGTGCTCTAGGTCGAGGTGTGTGTGTGTTGGGACAGTGTGTGTGCGAGGATGGGTGGACCGGGGAGGACTGTGGCTGTCCCCTCTCCACAACTACCTGCTATTCAAACGGTTTGCTCTGCAACGGGCAGGGCAAGTGTGTATGTGGGAAGTGTGTGTGTGACGAACACCAGCGACATGGAGACTTCTGTGAGAAATGTCCTACCTGTCCGAGCACATGGCAGTCTTACTGGTACTTAAGAACTTCACATCTTAACATAGCACAAACATAAAAGTCAAGACCTTTTAATTCATTTGCTGGGAATATTTCCTTTTTGTCTTTTTAGTGAAAGTGGGACTTGCTTACAGGCTTTTGGACTTTCACAAAGAGAAGTGTCAATGGTCAGCTCCACGGATAATGCATCAGGTAAATGGAGCTAAACTTTCTTATTTTGGTGTTATTGTCAAAATTTGATCTGACTATGACTTCAGATTTAGCTTTTTCAATAATAAGTGTTTCTGAGGGCCTGCACAGCGGTTAGCATTCTTGGCTAACCACTACACCGAATCCCCACTAGGACCTTTCTGTGTGCATGTTCTCCTGGTGCATGAGTGAGTTGTTTCCTCCCACAGTCCAAAAATATTCTTCATTGTTTGATTGATGTCTCTAAATTCCTCTTAGGTGTGAATGTGTGGGATTATGGGCCACTACAACTGACTGGTGACTTGTTCAGGGTGTACCCCACCTTTACCCTACAGTAGCAACCCTGTGACCCCAGAAAAAATAAGGAGGTTCAGTGGATGGATGGATGGATGATAGATGGACAGATGGATGGATGGATGGATGGATGCATGATAGATGGACAGATGGATGGATGGATGATAGATGGACAACGTATGGATGAATGGATGGACAGATGGATGGATGGATGATAGATGGACAACGCATGGATGGATGGATGATAGATGGACAATTGATGGACGGACGGATGAACGGATGGATGGATGGAGGGAGAGACAATGGATAGATGATAGATGGACGATGGATGAATGGATGGATGGAGGATAGATGGACAATGAATGGAAGGATGGTCGGATGGATGGATGGATGTTACATGGACAATGTTTAGATTAATGAATGATAGATGAACAATGGATGGACGAACGAATGGACGAATAGATGGATGGATGGACGGACGGATGGATGGATGATAGATGGACAATGTATGGATGGATGGATGGATGATAGATGGACAACGTATGGATGGATGGATGATAGATGGACAATTGATGGACGGACGGATGAACGGATGGATGGATGGATGGATGGATGATAGATGGACAACGTATGGATGGATGGATGGATGGATGGATGGATGGATGGATGATAGATGGACAACGTATGGATGGATGGATGGATGGATGGATGAATGATAGATGGACAATGTATGGAAGGATGGATGGATGATAGATGGACAACGTATGAATAGATGGATGATATATGGAAAACTGATAGATGATGGATGGATTAATGGATGGATGATAGATGAACAATGTATGGATGGATGGATGGATGGTGCAGATGCAATTACAACATTGTAGCTGATATTTATCTAAGAACAATGGATATTTTAGCAATTTATTAATCATATTCAATAGTCTAAATTTGTAAAACTGATATCAGTGGATGTGGTTATAAAAGTAGCTATTTAAAAAAAACTTATAGTAAATGATACTTTTTTGTTTGTATAAATTTTGAAAGTTGTTCAACCCCCCAACAAAGTAAAATCAATGTAAAAGGGATCCTGTATAAATCCATCCATCTCCAGAACCCGCTAAATCCCTTTCTGGATAATTGGGTTGTTGGAGCCTATCCCAACTACTGTTAGGAGAAGGTGGAGTTCACCCTGAACAGGTTACAAGTCTGTCACATGACCACACACTCACTCTAACATGGACACTGAGGAGCAATTTAGAGTCATAGATGTAGAGTGAGGGAGGCAGAGTGCCCACAGAAAACCCACACATGCACAAAAAAACATGCTACCTGCTAGGGGTGTAAAAGATATTAGATACGTATCGAAAAATTGATCGGGCAACTGCAGTATGGTTTGAAAACCACAGATATAAACACGATTATGTTGGTTAAAAGGTATAAAATTAACCAAGAAATAATCATTTTATGGCAAACATCAGTTTCTCTTTTTGTTTTTTGTCTTTTTATGTTCATGTGATGCAAACAAAAAGACGTCCAATCATAAGCTTGCTTCTTCCAAGTCAACACCTGAATACATTTCTCTGTCAAATGCCATACATTATTATTTATAGCTTTAAATGCAACAAGAAATATCAAGATTTTAGCATTCTCTGCCTGCATTCGGGTTTTGGCAGATCAAGTTTCATAACAGAAAGACTACTTGTGCACACGTGTTGTTCTAGTAGCGCCTCTTGCTAGCGGCGCTGCACAGCATTTGGCCTTGTTGTCTTAAAGGCAGTAGGAGTTACAGCTGTGATTCACATTTACCTCCAGTTCCAGCTCCACTTCTTCATTTCTCACAAACACACACACCTAAGCTGAGTCCCAGCAGGACACTCCCGCGCTGGATTACACACACAAACACACACCACATCCAAGAGTTACAGTTTTAAACCCTCCTTCCAAATTTTTTGAACAGCCCTTCTCATTGTGCGCAACCCTCCCAGCACCCAACGGGACACTCTTCCTGCTCACACCCACTCCTCCCCTGGTGCAGCAGGAGCCAGGTCCCCATGGTAACCACGTTAGGAAATGTCAAAGCCCTCTTTGGGCTCTTTGTGTTGAGCAATCAACCCGTCATCCGCACATGCTCACCAGCAGATACACAGCCAGCTGTGTTCAGCAGAACTGGCAGAGCCACCACTGGCTGCACTCTGCCTGTGTGAGCTGCTCTGGAGGAAATGACCTTTCAGAATACATTTATGTTAGGAGTCAAAGTCCTTTTATTTAAGGTTGTTTTTGTACTTTTTATCAATTTATTGCATTTTTTTTCCCTAATTCTCTTTAATAAAAAAGTTTTGCTCAAAGAAATTCCACTTTTTACATTTGAAGCTTGAAGACACAAACTTTCTAAAGTTTTTTTGTTTTTATCAATCAGAAAACTACGGTGGCCCTGAAGTTCAAATCCCACCCGCTAATCACACACCTAAAAAAATTAAAAATCACAATAACAAAAAAAAAAATCGAAACACGTAATCAAAAAACAGGATTAAATTTCAAAAGACAATTCCAAAAAAATGAAATAAAATAAAAAGAAAAGGTTTCGGAAAGCTAAGAGATGAAACAAACAAAACATGTGAAATGGAGCACAATAAGAAACCAGAACAGGTTGATTTTGAGGGAAATCAGTGATTAAATTTTTGACTTTTGAGTTTTTTTCAATGTCTGCACTCAAATAAAAGTTTATAATCAGTACAGAGAAATCCAAAATCCCATCATGCTAATAACTTTCTTAAATTGTGATTTATTTTCTGGAATTTTGTTTTTCATTTTCTAAAATGTAATGATGTTTTTTTTTTAGTTATTTTTTATTTTTATTTTTTTAATCTTTAAAATGTTTTGTGGGGTTTGTTGGTGTGATTTTAACTTCAGGGCCACCGTAGATAAAAATAAATAATTTTTCGTACCAAAACGATCCCACACTTCAGTAAACAGTTGTTGTCAGAGATGGTTTCTGTATTTAGTTGTGTGTCTTCAGTTGTGAAGGACATGTTTGTTGGTCATTGGGCTGATCTGTAATGGTGGAGTGCGTAACGAGTTCACAAATCCTTCAAGCAAACATTAAAACGGACAATTATATGGAGATGCCACAAAATGATGAAAGAAAAGTTGGCTATTTAAAGACATTTTATCCATCTATTGATCTTCAGAATCCCAACATGGTTGCTGGAGCCTATCCCAACTTCTGTGGGAGTTTTCTAAACAAACACATATTTATTTTTCTAATAACTTTTGTCATGTATTTTTTTTTGTTGAGAATCTGCTGTAGTTCTCCACAGAGTTTCATTTCTCTGTGTGTCCGCAGAGTCCGGCAGCGGTCATCTGGTCAGAACGTTCCTCAGCGTCTGCGCCCTGACGGTGCTGTGCGGCCTGATGGTGGTGGCCGTGTCGCGCCTGCTGCTGCTGAAAAGGGGACGGTCCCAGGGGGGCTCCGAGGACGGGGGCTATCGTTGCACTGGAAAGGTGATCTCTCACATGTCACATCCATGGACAGAAAGGGAAAAGAAAAGAGAGGTGGGGGAGAAATGTCCCTCGAGGCCTCCGTAGCACGAGAGCAAAGCTTCATTGTTAGGCATATTTATGGTAATAAAGAGTGAAATGAGTCTGCTCTTGGAGGGACAGCTGGTTTTTACATTTCCTCTCAACTCCCCGATCGCTCAGCAGATTTGTTTTGACCTTTTAACGACATATAGCACCTCTGAGAAGGAAATGTGTTGTAACTGAGCATTACTAGATCTCTAGTTTAAATGACCTTTAAGTTAACCGCTTAAACACAAAATCTTTAGCATACTGTAACTCTTCGACCGTTAACACGATAATTCCAGTAGATCCTGAAGAAGAAAACGGCACTATAATAGAATATAAGAATGTAACATAAATACTTAAACTCTGATGTTAAAGGGTTAACAAGCACAAATAATTGGTTTATCAGTCATGAAATGTTTGTAACAGCTCTTAGAAACTGACACAACTCTTGAAGAGTGGCTTTTGCTGCTATTACTTAACCTTTATATTGTGCTCAGGTCAAAGCTGACCCGTTTTCAAGTGTGAAAATGAATCATTTTAGGCCTGAACACAAAATAAGGCTCAACTAATGAGCTCCAATTTTGACATGAAGCTTTACAGCTTTTTTTAAAGTTGTTTTTTGCTATTTTGACTTCAGGAGGTCATCTCACTGGCCTTATTTTAGACCCTCACTTTATGTTTTGAAGTTTCTGACCACTTATTTCATTGTTTTAGGTCAAAAGTGTAGATTTTTAAGAAATGTTTCAGTGTTACATCCAGGTTTAGAGGATGGGAACGTACAGGAAAGAAAAAGACATCAAATGTACCAATGATCCAAAAACTATTACAAAGACCACAGAAATAAAAGTAATCTTGGATTTATTTACAAAAAAATAATTATTTACACAAAAAAACTATATTTTATAAGGAGCAGAAGATGTTCAGTTGGGCTGGGTATCGCCAATAGTTTCCAGAATGGATTTGATTCGACAATTGTTCTGCGTTTCAGTTTGGCCACTAGGTGGCGAATGCGCTATATCAGTACACCTTATTCCAGACGAAGAAGAAAGTATAAGCAAAAAACTGTTTTAAGACCATAAATGGTTACTTAAAAAAAATATTTCCTTAAAAACATTTTGAAAATTCATGCCTGTGAGTTTATAAAGAAGTTCATTTAGTCAACAAAGTACCGAGCATTAGCTTTAGCCGTCCTATGGGAAATACCATTATACGTTAGCATCAAGCTAGCAGACTTTAGCATTATGGTTTAGATCGATCTCTACTTTTTTTTTTTTGATTATTGATCCACTAAGCATAGACAGATTCAGTTTGATTAATCAGTTTTATCAAACCAGCCCTAATGTTCAGTATTTAAATGTTACTCGATCCTCTGATCCAATTAGGCACAAATCTGCAAACAAAGATGGCAGAAAAAAAGAAAACCAGACAGAAAATATAAAAGAAAAACCAAAACAGAAAATAGAATACAAAAGTATTAAAAAATATATATAAAACTACAACCTCAGATGTAACTCAGTTTCTTTAAGCAACAGTAGTTTTAGAATGAAATTAGTCTTAGAAGTTGCTTCCTTTGATTCTAGTCTTTAAAAAAGGAGCATTTCAGTTTACGCCTCAAGGTTTTTGGGCATCTGTTCCTGCCTGCAACATCAACCCTTCCTCTGGGAATAAAGTCCCACTCTGATCATCTTTGATCTGTTGGAAAAGCCTTCCCAGTGGTCTTTTCATTAGGTTTATGCTGTTTTTAGCAATAATAATTTTAAAAAAGTGCTGTTTTCTAGGACATAGTTTCAGTAGTTCATATGAATTTTGCCTCTGAGTTGTGGGCGGGACGTTGATGTGGAGCAAACAATCAATCAATTAATCAATTAACCAATTAATATGACCATTAGTTAAAACAAAAACTGTTGTAAGACACATTTGATAAAATAAATGGCAATAATACAGACAAAAATATGAAGTAAATGAAAAGCTTTGGTCAAAATATGAGGAGGCACTGCATAGATTAAAAGATAGAAAAGTTAAAAACATAAAATTGATAAAAGCCTTAAATACTTAAAAGCCCAATGTATCAAGAAATACATTTCATAAATGGGTTATGTAAAGCTAAGTTGAAAAGATGTGTCTTTAATTTACATTTTCTCAATACTACTCAGAAATATCATTTTAATCTTAATTTTCTTTAAATATGTCCTCTTTCATCAGAAATGCCACAAAAACATGTCTAAACAACAAAACCAAAGTGCATTAATCACATTACTATTTACTTTGTCAGTTGAGCTGCTGCTCATTAAATAATTGAGGATTAATAAAGTAAATCACCTGGAGGGATTTTCTGATATGAGATTACCAAATGTATTAGTTATAAGTCACTTTTCTTCTTAATGAGCTTTCTGCAGCCTACAAAAGGAAAAATAATAATAATAAAGAAAGTAATAAAGTATTTCTAATATTTTTTTGAACATAGATGCTTAAAAACTTTATATTATTCCTGGTTTTGTGCTGTCTTTTCTTCTTTCTAATTTATTTTCTTTTTCTGCAGGATCTGTCATACATTCCAACGACCAATGAGAAAACGGTGACCTACAGGAGGGACCGCCCACCTGAGCATCCTTTAGAGATGCACATTCAGGTTCCTAAAATGGCCTTCGGCGACCCATGGCAGTGTTGAAGCCAGCAGAGACGCACCAGAGGAGAGCTGAAACTTGCTTATGAGTTCCTGGCACATCAGCAAAAACATTAAAAAAAAAACGTGCACACGGAGATTGTGATTAAAAAAAAAACAACAAAACTTCAGAACTTCAACTGAATTGTGAAAAAAAGTGTGACAAACTTTGTGAAAACTCTGGCCGGTATTGTGGAAACTGAGAATGAGGAAAGAGCACAAATCCTGCACCTCTTTCTCCTGTGTAGCAGCAGGCGGGCTACAATGTCTACAGGGTAAAGGACGGTTGTTCTTCTTCTTTTTTTAGCCATTTTTAGCAGCAATTACTGCACTTTAAAGCAGTCAATTGTATGTTTGTGTGTGTGTGAGAGAGAATGTGTTTGCATGAAAAGCAATCGAAGCTTTTTTATTTATTTGTAAGTGAACACACTACAATGAATGAGATCATGTTAGTCAGAGGAACTCCAACTGCATCATCTCTCTGTCTTAGTCTGCCCCCTTGTGGTCAAGAATGGCATTTTTTCTTGAATATTACACAAAAACGACCTCAACACATTTTCAGATTCCATATACCTTCAATACTGTCATCTAAAGCATTCTTTTTTAATACTTTTAATTGCTTTGTGATGAATTTACATTACTTTTTTTTACTGTAATGACAATAATATGAAGACTTGCACTTATTAATGCATCATACTGCTGAAAGTGGGGGCTTGTATGACAGCAGAGGGCTGTGGCGGTGTGTTTTATACGATCGGTGTAGCTAGATTCATTTGAACACTGGAATAACAAAGACTGGGATTTATGTTTCAAAATATGCATTCAATCAAATTGAGAACCAAACTCCAAATATTGTGATGTTTGCAGATTCAGATTGCATCTAGTTTTTTTTTAAAGAAACATTTTGCATGGCGTGTATGAATTTTTTAGCGCTTCTCTTTTTTTGATTCTTTGTGTTAATCAGTGCTGTTTTTTGGCACTTGCTGCTCTACTTTACTGTAAACACTAATGATTATTTATTTTTGATTATTTTGTGAGTTTGAACATTGATAGAATTTTTTAAAAATCTAATTTATAAGACAGCTAATGTAGTTGGAAACATGAAGAACTGCAAGAATTACTCAGCAATAAGGTAGCTTTTGATCATCTCATCTAACTTGGTACTGAATTTGGATTTTTTAAAAGCACTTTTTAAGATAATTTTGCTGTAATTTAATGTGACTCTTCTTAATATCTGGTTTCATTTCAATAAAATGTATGTTTTTTTTAAGCTGCACGAGTCCTCAGATCTTTACTTTTATGGTGCCAGAAAGTAGAAATATGGCAGAAAAAGACTTTAAGACCATGTAAATATTGGGGAGGACCAGTGTTTGTTGTCACAATGATTGTTCCACAAACTAAATAGTGCAATTTCAATGTTCCTTTTTATTAGCTTATTTATTTGCACATCCATTTTTTTGGAACAGACACAAACTTTCTTTTTCAGGGATCAGAGTAAAGTTTCATGTTTGTGTTTTTTTGTGTTACACAATTGAGTTCAAAACTTAATTTGGGGGTTTTGTATCAGTCCAATATATGATTTGTGTGTTACAAAACAACATTAAACAACAAAAAAATTAGAAACATACTTTCTCTTTAATTTGTATTAATAATAATAGTAATAACAAAACATTGTATTAGTTTATACTAAATCTGCTATAATTCAATAAAATCC
The DNA here is from genome assembly GCF_002922805.2 of Oryzias melastigma. NCBI lineage: Eukaryota > Metazoa > Chordata > Actinopteri > Beloniformes > Adrianichthyidae > Oryzias > Oryzias melastigma. The sequence continues at coordinate 9,538,201 of NC_050522.1, forward strand.
TAATACAGCCATTTCCAAAGTTGGCCCATATTGGTTTAAATGCAGCTCTTGTTCAAATTTCCACTGGTCCACATGCTCAATAATAAGCACCACTTTCTAAGAACTACACTTTCTTGATTGTAATTGGCTAAGTTTGTTATAAGCTGTTGTAAATGTGGCAACAACCTGTGGCTACTTGACCTTCAGAGCCTTAAGAAACAGATTCATTAGTTTTTGTCATCAAAACCACAATGTTTATATTTCTAATTCATTTATATGTTCACCTGATTTAAATTTAGAAGCTGACTGAGCCTTTAATTGTGAAAAATATCTAACAATTCATGATAACCCAGATTTATTGTTTACAAAAAACATTTTTTCTTTATTTTATTTCTGATCTTCGAGATTGATAGTATTTTACTAAATGTATTTAGATTTAGTTCTGTGAAGTAACGAAATGTATGACACTGCAATAACATTTTCATAAAATGCTATCGTAAGGACTCAAATGATACCGACGGATTGGCTGCCCCTTGAACATTCTCACCTGAAAAGTTTGGCCGCCCCTGACTCAGTCCTTCTCAAATCGATTGTGGCCTGTGATTGTGGTCCACTCCTCTTCGATGGCTCTGTGAAGTTACTGGTCATTGACAGTAACTTCAGAGCATCCCAAATATTATCAATGGGTGACACGTCCGGTGAGGATGCTGGCCATGCAAGAACTGGGATGCTTTCAACTTCCAAGAATTGTGTCCTTGCAACATGGGGCCGTGCATTATCACGCTGCAAGATGGGCTGATGTTCTTGGATGTTTTGCACAACATCAGGATCTCGTCAACATATCTCTGTGCATTCAAAATGCCATCAATAAAATGTTCCTGTGTCCATAACAAACAACTGCCCATACCATAACCCCACCGCCACCATGTGTTACTCAACAACCTGATCATGTCATATAATCAGCATCTTGATATGGCACACCTGTGCAATGATCATGCTGTCTGATTTGTAACTTGATACGGCACACCTGTGCAATACTCATGCCATATAATCAGCATCTTAAACTGGCTCACTTGTGCAATGATCATACTGTCTGATCAGCATCTTAAACTGGCACACCTGTGTAATTATCATGCTGTCTAATCTGTAACTTGATACAGCACACCTGTGCAATAATCATGCCATATAATCAGCATCTTAAACTGGCACACCTGTGCAATGATCATGATGTCTAATCTGAATATTGATGCGGCACACCTGTGCAATGATCATACTGTCTGATCAGCATCTTACACTGGCACACCTGTGCAATTATCATGCCGTCTGATCAGCATCATAAACTGGCACACCTGTGCAATAATCATACCATATATTCAGCATCTTCAACTAGCACACCTGTGCAATGATCATGCTGTATGATCAGCATATTATACTGGCACACCTGTGCAATGATCATACTGTCTGATCAGCATCATAAACTGGCACACCTGTGCAATGATCATCCTGTATGATCAGCATATTATACTGGCACACCTGTGCAATGATCATGATGTATAATCAGCATCTTCATCTGGCACACCTGTCCAATGATCATACTGTCTGATCAGTATCTTAAACTGGCACACCTAGGCAATTATCATGCTGTCTGATCTGTAATTGTTTCAGCACACCTGTGCAATGATCATGCCATATAATCAGCATCTTCAACTAGCACACCTGAGCAATGATCATGCTGTCTAATCAGTATCTTACACTGGCATACCTGTGCAATTATGATACTGTCTGATCTGTAACTTGATACAGCACACCTGTGCAATACCATGCGATATATTAAGCATCTTCAACTAACACACCTGAGCAATGATCATGCTGTCTAATCAGTATCTTACATTGGCACACCTGTACAATGATCATACTGTCTGATCAGCATCTTAAACTGCCACACCTGTGCAATTATCATGCTGTCTAATTAGTATCTTGATACAGCACACCTGTGCAATAACCATGCCATATAATCAGCATCTTAAACTTGCACACCTGTGCAATGATCAAGCTGTCTAATTAGTATCTTGATACGGCACACCTGTGCAATAATCATGCCATATAATCAGCATCTTAAACTGACACACCTGTGCAATGATCATACTGTCTAATCAGCATCTTAAACTGACACACCTAGGCAATTATCATGCTGTCTGATCTGTAATTGATTCAGCACACCTGTGCAATGATCATGCCATATAATCGGCATCTTCAACTAGCACACCTGAGCAATGATCATGCTGTCTAATCAGTATCTTACACTGGCACACCTGTGCAATGATCATACTGTCTGATCTGTAACTTGATACAGCACACCTGTGCAATAACCATGCGATATATTCAGCATCTTCAACTAACACACCTGAGAAATGATCATGCCGTCTAATCAGTATCTTACACTGGCACACCTGTGCAATGATCATACTGTCTGATCAGCATCTTAAACTGGCACACCTGTGCAATGATAATGATGTATAATCAGCATCTTCATCTGGCACACCTGTGCAATGATCATACTGTATGATCATCATCTTAAACTGGCACACCTGTGCAATGATCATGCTGTCTGATCTGTAACATGATACAGCATACCTGTGCAATAACCATGCGATATATTAAGCATCTTCAACTAGCACACCTGAGCAATGATCATGCTGTCTAATCAGTATCTTACACTGGCACACCTGTGCAATTATCATACTGTTTGATCAGCATCTTAAACTGCCACACCTGTGCAATTATCATGCTGTCTAATTAGTATCTTGATACGGCACACCTGTGCAATAACCATGCCATATAATCAGCATCTTACACTGGCACACCTGTGCAATGATCATGCTGTCTAATTAGTATCTTGATACGGCACACCT
>NC_050522.1:9542130-9589348 GCF_002922805.2 Oryzias melastigma
ACATGGGGCAGTGCATTATCACGCTGCAAGATGGGCTGATGTTCTTGGATGTTTTGCACAACATCAGGATCTCGTTAACATATCTCTGTGCATTCAAAATGCCATCAATAAAATGCTCCTGTGTCCATAACAAACAACTGCCCATACCATAACCCCACCGCCACCATGTGCTACTCAACAACCTGATCATGTCATATAACCAGCATCTTGATATGGCACACCTGTGCAATGATCATGCTGTCTAATCTGTAACTTGATACGGCACACCTGTGCAATACTCATGCCATATAATCAGCATCTTAAACTGGCTCACTTGTGCAATGATCACGATGTCTAATCTGCAACTTGATACAGCACACCTGTGCAATAATCATGCCATATAATCAGCATCTTCAACTGGAACACCTGTGCAATGATCATACTGTCTGATCAGGATCTTCAACTGGCACACCTGTGCAATGATCATACTGTCTGATCAGCCTCTTAATCTGGCACACCTGTGCAATGATCATACTGTCTGATCAGCATCTTAAACTGACACACCTGTGCAATGATCATGCTGTCTAATCTGCATATTGATACGGCACACCTGTGCAATGATCATGCTGTCTGATCCGCATCCTAATCTGGCACACCTGTGCAATGATCATACGGTCTGATCAGCATCTTAAACTGACACACCTGTGCAATGATCATGCTGTCTAATCTGCATATTGATATGGCACACCTGTGCAATGATCATACTGTCTGATCAGCATCTTAATCTGGCACACCTGTGCAATGATCATGCTGTCTAATCTGTAACTTGATACGGCACACCTGTGCAATACTCATGCCATATAATCAGCATCTTCAACTGGAACACCTGTGCAATTATCATACTGTCTGATCAGCATCTTCATCTGGCACACCTGTGCAATGATCATACTGTCTGATCAGCATCTTAATCTGGCACACCTGTGCAATGATCATTCTGTCTGATCAGCATCTTAAACTGACACACCTGTGCAATGATCATGCTGTCTGATCAGCATCTTAATCTGGCACACCTGTGCAATTATCATGCTGTCTGATCTGTAACTTGATACAGCACACCTGTGCAATAATCATGCCATATATTCAGCATCTTCAACTAGCACACCTGAGCAATGATCATGCTGTCTGATCAGTATCTTACACTGGCACACCTGTGCAATGATCATACTGTCTGATCAGCATCATAAACTGGCACACCTGTGCAATGATCATGCTGTATGATCAGCATATTATAATAGCACACCTGTGCAATGATCATGATGCATAATCAGCATCTTCATCTGGCACACCTGTGCAATGATCATACTGTCTGATCAGCATCTTAAACTGGCACACCTGTGCAATGATCATGCTGTCTAATTAGTATCTTAATACGGCACACCTGTGCAATAATCATGCCATATAATCAGCATCTTAAACTGACACACCTGTGCAATGATCATGCTGTCTAATCAGCATCTTGATATGACACACCTGTGAGGTGGGTTTAGATTAGCAATAGAGAATTTGAACATCTGTTTGAGCAATATTTGAGAGAAATTGTGATTTTGTGAAAATGTGTTCATCTCATGACAAATATGAGCAAGGGGAGGGTGTCACAAAGTTTTTTTAGGTCGGCTGTCACATGACACCAGTCACATGTCACCAACCCCTTACAAATGCTCTTTCCAACTGTGTACATTTGTCCCAACTGTGACTGAATGAAGCCCAGCCTGTGCTTTAGAGAGCTTTACAGTTTCCTAACCTAGATGTTTTAGTGTTAAAGGTCTACACAATATCTATATTGTTAACATTGGATGTTTTGTTTTGTTTTCATTTGTTGTAAGGCAATTGTGTTGTTAGGTCGTGTGTTGAATCGAATCATGCAGAAAGTGAATTGTTGGATCTGTACTGCAAACCAGTATCAAAGTGTCAAACATATGTTGTGCTAAATTTAACAAGGATTTATTAAATATTGTTGTATTACATTACACCATGCTTAGTATACGAGTTAGTATAAGATTTTTTTTCATTGTTACTTTCTTTTAAACAAATTAAAATAAAGTTTTTATCCTAATTTTTGTTTGCTTTTTGTTGTTGTTTGGCAACAGACAAATTATTTATTGAACCAAAGCAAACCAAATAATTGAAGTTTGAACCGAATCGAGGAAAAAGTTTAATGTTGCTTCCCTAGGAATGACATTTTAGCACTGAAAATGTATAACCAAACAGACAAAAGTCAAGTTGATCAGCTACTAATTATTTTTATTTAAATATAAGGAGCATTGATGACAACTATTGAGCTGCTATTTAGATTAAAACGCATTTACAGTTTCTTGCCTAAAAATCTAAAAATGAAATCATTTTGAACCTCTAGTAAAGTTCTGCAACCTGTAGTTTCAGAGCCTCTCATATCCTTCTATTGTGACACTTTGGCTTTTAAGAAAAATATCAACAATTTGAATGAATAATGGATTTGCAGTTTTGGTCAATTTGTTTCAGTTCACCAAGTTTTGTAACACATTTGTAGATTAATAAAATTAATATTACAGTGATCCTGATTTTCTGCTGCACAACAGTGTGTGGTTGCTGTTCGGAGGCAAAGTTAATGGCATTTACATGTAACCTAAAGATTTAGCCTTTTTGAAAGAAAGCGTTGTCATGTTTCCATAGTAATGGGAGGAAATTGAGGGCCTGAAAATACCATATTTGAGTTCCCTCTCTTCTATTTTTGATTCAACTAAATCTGCTGCAGCTCGAGGATCTCACTTGAGAAGGGGTGTATTTTATTTTGAAAGGAACTTGTAAGTGCGTCTGTCAAAAAAAAATTATATAATGAAAATGTAACGCTGTTACCATTCAATTTGTGTAAATTTTAAAAGCTAAATGTTAAAAATGAATGGCCACAAAAAACATTTTCTGAATGTTTGGTCTCAGTGTTCCTGGCTAGACCAAATTGCACCAAATGACTCTTTTAGAGTTAAAAGTTGCAGATCTTTGTTCTTAATCATTTTTATTACGATGACTTAAAGCCAAAACTTCACGGTTTTAATTCAAATATATTCTTGCTTAGAAAGGCAATGCAAAAATACATAAAAACTGTGATGAAAAGCACAGTCCACATTATAAGACATGTCATTTTCATTTATAAAAATCTAATGTTGCTTTAGGAAGTCATTTTATTCTCAGTATGCTTTTGAATATTTGAAGTTTGTAAGTGTTGGGCCACAACTCTAGAAATCAATCTTAGTGATGTTGCAATTTAAAGTATTAATTCTACTTTTTTAAAGTTGGATTCAATGTATTTCTTACTATCACTTTGCAAATATGATTTATAACTCTACAGAGGCTGTAATAAAACTTCAAAAATCTGAAAATTACCAATACAATGAAGTGTAAAACAAAAACTCTTTATTAAAATTACACATTATTACAAAAAAGACAGGTCAGCTTTGAATGAATCGTAGTAAAGTGTGATTTTTACATTTTATCTTACAAAGTTTGTATGAAATTATGCTTAAATAACCAGATTTATTTATTTAAACTGTAAAGTGTATTTTAACAAAACTCTCCGAAAGGCTTCTAATTACAAATGAGGTAAGGACACAGTGTTCACAGACTAAACTGAAATTAGCTTTAAAGTGCCGTTTGTGTTCCAGAAAAATCCAGCGTTTTTATGAAGTTATCCAGTGTGTTCTGTAATTATTCCCCTGCTCGTTCCCTCTCGGATCCCTGCGCGCCCTCGCTCTCGTGCGCTCCCGGAGACCGGTTCGGGCTCGCGGAGACGCTGTTGTCCGTGTCGCTGTTGCCTCTCCCCGGTCCCGCTTCCCTGCAGTCCTCCGATCCCTCCGCCGTGTGCGTCTTCAAGTGCTTGGTGAGGTGATCGGAGCGCATGAACCGTTTGCGGCACACGGGGCACTCGAAGCGCTTCTCTCCGGTGTGCGTGCGCAGGTGCCGCTGGAGCTCGTCGGAGCGCGTGAAGCGTTTCCCGCAGAAGAGCCAGTTGCAGATGAACGGCCGCTCCCCGGTGTGCCACCGCAGGTGGGCCTTCAGGTGGGAGGTTTTCCCGTAGACTTTGCCGCAGCCGGGGATGTGGCAGCTGTGCACTCCCCTGCGTCGAGGACTCGAACCCCCCTGCCCGAGTCGGTCCGCCTCCTGGCAGTTGGGACAGTCGCACGTGGCCCTCCCGGAGTACCTCCGGGAGGACAGTCGAGAGGTTGCAGGCAGAGAAACCACTGGGTTTGTTACCACTGCGGCTGCAGGCTCCGAGTAAGGAGAGGGGACAGGTGTCCTGAAGTCCTCAAACAGGTGTTGCGCGGCGGGCAGCAGGTGCTGAGGAGCGCTGGGGCTGAAGGCAGAGCTGTAGTCGCTGCTGTATCCGCTCAGAGGTGTTGGGTTCTGTGGATCCACCCAGCTGGATCCCATGTCCCACCAGGCTGCAGAACCACTCTCTCCCATAGGTTTCAACCACGAATCGTACGAATGCATCCTTTGATATAATCCAGTTATGCTCTCCACGTGGGAGGGGAATTTGGTCAGAAACATCGTGCGCTGAGCTTGATCGAGACCGCAGTCTGAGGGTGGCACGGCGGTTTGGTACATGGAAAAGTCGTTGCTTGAAGAGGAAGACGAGGTAGCTGTCACCGAGAAAGCGGAGGTCTCTGTCATGCCATTACTCCTAGTGGAGGTCCCAGGAGAAACTCCGAGTGAGGTGGGGCCGGTGTTGAAGAAGCTGTTGCTCTGAACGTACCCCTTCCACGGGTGGAACGCTTTGCTGAGTCCCGGAGCTCCATCTGGAGGAGAGGGAGCGTAAGAAACACTGGGCTCCCCGATTCTGCTGCAGGTGGCAGCCAGCATGGCCAGCGGATTACTGCCCGCCCGCGGTTCCTCCTGAGGAGAACACAAGCACTTTAAGTCGTGGAAGAAAAAGGCCTGCGTAAATACGCACAAACATTAGGTTTTTTAATCTACTCCTGGATAAAATGGCGTGCGTAAATACGCGCAAACATTGGGTGTTTGAATATATGTCTGGGTAAAGATGGCGAGCATATGCACAAACATTACTTGTTTAAGTCTATTTCCGCAAGAAGATGGCATGCGTATACGCTTAACTTGTTTAAATCTATTTCTGAATGAAGATGGGATGTGTAAATACACATGAACATTAGTTGGTTGAATATATATCTGGGTGAAAATGGCGTGCGTAAATACGCACATGAAGTAGTTGTTTAACTCTGTTTCTAGATAAAGACGGTGTGCGTAAATGCGCAAAACAATAGTTGTCGAAATCCTGGATAAAGATGGAGTGCGTAAATGCGCAAAACATTGGGGTTTTAAATCTATTTCTGGTTGAAGATGATATGTTTAAATGCGCACAAATTGTTTAAATTCACTTCTGGATAAAGTTGGCATGCGTAAATGCGCACAAAAATTACTTGTTTAAAATTATTTCTGGATGAATATGTCATGCGTAAATATACTCCTGTATAGTTCTGCACGCTTTTAAATCAAATGTTTGTTTAAAAACAGTTTTACTACAAAAATACTAAATTTAAAACAACTAAAAATGGTCTTTCTAATTATATGAAGAGTGAACTCACCCCCAGCAGAGCAGCCATGTACTGTCTGGTGATGCAGCGATCGGTGGAAGAGTGCTTGTATCCTCCTTTGTGCGCACTCTCCGGGACTGCATGCAATCAGTGCGCGTCCTGCCTCACTACTTTGGTAGTTGTAGCTTCTTCGTGACTTTGAAGTGCCGCTGAGCAGTTGATGACCAATCAGAGACCAGACCAGACTGTCTCCAAACGTCTGCGCTCGAGGTCGTCATAAATTTCAAACGTCAGGGCCGCTAAAGTGGCATTTAAGGGGGATAATGTAAGAAGTTCAAGACGAAACAGAGAGGCCATGTTCAAAGCTGGTGAAATAACAACTAAAGAATGTGGCACGGTTTGCAAAATTATTTCTTCACATGCACACACTACTTCATCCCAGAAAAAGTAAAATTTTAATTAAATGTTTTCATTTTTGGTTACTTTATTTGCATTAAAAATCCACATCAGAGATCCATTTGTCCCCTTTTCAAGAATGTCCATTTTAAAAAAAAAATGCAAACAAGGTTAATTTAGATTTTTAAAGAAGTCAAAGCCTCAAAGTTTGGACACAAGCTGGCCGGATGTGTTTGAAGTGTTGTCTGATGTATTTGCGGGTGTGCTGTGAGGTCAAGGGATAAGTCTGATAAATGGGGGTCTGCTCCTCCCCTGCCCCCGGGGCGCTTCCTTCCCTCCGGGGCGACACCGCCACTGCCTCCACGATTCCATCTCCTCCAACACGAAACTGATGTCTTCTTTGAGAATCCATCTTTTTCTGTGTCGGTGACAATTCCGTGGAGCAACTTTAACCCCAGCCAAGCACAGACATGTGCGCAGGAGGGAATCACACACCTGTAAGCGGAAGTACAGGTCAGGGGCGAAGCTAGAATATCAGGGGCCGAGAGAGGGGGGCAGAAGATTTTGGAAGGGTGGAAAATGCAACCATTACAAATGAAAGGATAAAAAAATACATACATCAAACCGTTTTATTATTGTTATTCATATTTGGCTCAGATCAATGCTTGAAAGCTTAAACTGGTTAATTAAAACAATCTTTGGCAAACTTTCACGATATTCAACTGGGTTAACCCTATGTAACATTTGCATCATATTCAATATTTCTGAGACGCCTATCTTATTACCATGATCCAAACTTTCCTTAAAAAACTCATTTTAAATAACTTAGTCCATGTTTTATGCCCTGCAGTTCATCATCCCTCCAGTAGAGGCAGTAGAAGGGCTTTTCCTGCTCATTTCAAAATGGCAGCCTCCATTAAATCTCAAAAACACTTTTTTATTCGCTAATTTATACATTTCATGGTGAGAATAACTCATGTATTGTTATTCATTTTTATAGAGGACTACTAACTGAATTAAAAAATGCAAAATTTGTTGATTCTCAATACTTTTAAAATACAGTTACACCATGTTAAAAATGTTTGGATCAAATTTGAGACAACGGGTAAATAAAGTGTTTTTTGTTAGTTTTTTTTTTTTTGCCTGAACACTCGTGTCAATATTTTTGCCTTTTAATCTAACATGACTGAAAGCAAAAACTTACTATATTTGACATAAAATCTCATAAAAATGATACTGTAAATGTTCATCAAAAGGTTTAAAAAAACAACTTAATCCAAAAAAACTTCAACATTTTTTTGTGTCTTTGATGAAGTGGGTTTTAAATGATTACATTTTAAAAATGGAACTAAATTACATTATATATATTTTTATAGTTAACCCATACAGAAAGTGAAATCTAAGTGAGACGAACTATCTTAAAACAAGAATATACATGCTGTTTTAAATGGTAAGATAATTCTTCTCACTTAGTAGATTTTATGCCAGATAATTTCCCTTATTTTAAGAGTTTTGGTCCTTAATTGCATCAATAAGATATTAAGGCCTCTTACTAAGATTTTATTTCCTATTATGAGTAAAAACACACAGTAACATTATCTTTAGTCAAGCCTGTTATAATTGTAATTCAAGAATTTCAAGTAAATTATCAACCTTAGTGAGAAAAGAACAGTGCAGGGGAATAATTACAGTTCAATATTCCTTTGGAAGAATAAAAAGTACTTTTGTTCTTAGTATTTGGCTGGCTTTAAGAAACAGATCCTAAGAGGTTAGCATAATGTCAAGATAACCTTACTGGAAAAATCTTAACTAAAGAATAATTTTGAACATTTTAGAAACTTAACGTTAGAAATTATATTTATATTAGTCAAAATGAGTTTGTATTAATAAAAATACACTTATTTTAAGATATTTGTGGTTCCTAGAGGTTAGATACTTTTACTTGTTTTGAAAAGTCTTGACAAGCCAGATTTTCTTGTTCTGTTAGCAGATAATTTTTCTTATTTTCTGCAATGTTTACTTTATTTTTGTACATTTTTGCTTGGTTTTTAAAGCAGACTTTTTGCATTGTGGGGAACCCATGCTGACATCGGTGTGACAAAAAATATCAGAGACTTGTTCTGTGGTGAATTCCACATCATTTAATTTTTAAGTAAAAATGGGTCTGAGTCTTTATGGGTGAAGTACACTGGGAAAAGTGAAACATTGGATCATTTAGTAAAAGTTCTGTAATATGTTGCATTTAAAATGATTCGTTTGAATCGAATTAAAATTTTGACTAAATGGTTAACTCAAAAATTGAATTTGACATAAACTAAAAATATTAAATCAATTGATCTGATGTTTCACTTTTTCCAGTGTAATGATGTTTGTGTCTCAGACAAACGAGGCTGTGGACAAATGCAGGACTATTTGTGATTCTTTTGGCTCCTATTTTTCCTAGTCTGCTTTCTTTCTACTTCTAATCTAAGGCGGAGTAAACAGGTTAGCGGTGTTTTCAGACTTTTCCTCCCTGAGTCAGCTTCTCTAGTTCATCCACAGTGATACTAGGGTGTTTCAAATCACCCAGAACTAGTTAAATATCTTAAAAAAAAGTCAAAATATGAACTTTCGTTCAGTGGAAAGTGCATAAAACTCACTCACTGTCTGGAAAAGCATCCTAACCAAATACTATTTTAAACAAATCATTTGAGTCTAAGTGACTCCACTTTATTCTGTGAGAATAAAATGCTTAAACATTAAAGAACAGTTTAGTTTAAAGACAAGGTTTGACATTCATTTAGGAGACACACCTAAGACCAAATGAGAGGCTCCCATGGTGGTGTCTGTTTGCAGCCACAGCCTGAGGCATTGCCGTGTGCACAGGTGGACTTTACAGTACGTGACCACCCGTCCTTTAACCTGATCGCCATCCTCACACGCCACCCAAACAGCTGTCCCCCTCTTTTGGAGGCATTCTTTTCCCACACTGACAGTGTATGTGTGAGAGGGGGTCTGTGCGAGTTAAAGGCGCCCAATGAAACCCTGTCTGAGCCTCAACCTGTTCCTTTGGCAGAGATAATGACCGCATTATTACGCGCCATCGAACGTCGACAAAAAAACATTTGCCATGTGTTTTCCAAACACTTCGTGGGCATTGAGACAGAAAGAGCAGAAAGAAAGGAGTGAAATAGCGATCTGGCGCTTCTCAGGGAGAGCAGAGGGGGAAGTGTTTTATTTGAACCCCCAGTTACCCCTGGGTAGTTCTGGTAGCCATCTTGGTCTGGAAGCCAATGGAGAAAACAGGCAGGAAATCCACAGATTTAAGGAGATGCAACAGACACAAACACACGTTCAGTTATGTAGTCCAGTTGTAAAAAAAGTAACCAAGCAGACTTTGAGTGTAAACCTTTTTTTTGTTGTAATTTGTCTTTTCACGGCCTTGAAACTCCTTAACAAGTTTCACAGATGAAGGAGGTAATCCAGGTGAGTGTGTGCCAGGATGTGCCTGGAGCAGCTCCTCCTCTGCTTCCTGTAATTATTGCAGTGAGAGGGCACGTCGGCCGTCTGTCAGCAACAGGCTGATGGATGACAGCGGCAGTGCAGCCAGCAGAATTGTTCAAGCTTTCCTGATTACATTTTTCAGATTCTCGTTTTTTTTTTTTAAGCTACCAGTCGAGAAACAGTTTGCAAACTCTTTGGATTTTTCTACTATTTGTCCTTTCTAAAATGTCCCAAAGCATAGACGTGTATTGTAAAACTACAGACAAAGAAACCACTCACATGTTTTTAAAGTAAGGAAATTAACTCTTTATTTTATTTTTCTTTCCCACTCACAAATATTTATTAGAAACGTTTTATTAGGGTCAGGAATCAATTAAAAATTAACTAATTAATCGCAAACCGGGAAAAAATTAATCGTGATTAATTACTTTTTAGTCTCAATATTTGCCGACGACCTATTAACTGCGAATAATCACAATGTGAAATCACACACGACACTCAAGATTTAGAACATTTACTTTCTAATTACTGCCGTCAATCGATTACAAAAAAACATCTGATTAATCGCACTTTTATGTTGGGATTAATCACGATTAACCGCAATGTTTTACAAGGTGAAATTTGTTGTCTACAATATGGCACCAAATCATGGATCAAATAATCCGCTTTTTGTGAAAAGGTGATCTAAATCACAAAAATAGCAAGAACCGATTGAATATTTATTTGTTTTGTAAGTTACCATAGTATAAGCAGGATAATACCTGTTAAAATGTTTTAATTATGTGCGTTAATGCATTAATGTTCACACCCCTACTTTTTATATATTAATTATCTGTAGCTGATTAATCCCAATCTGATCATTTTGGATCCATTTTCAAAGCGTCCCTAGTCGTCTTTCAATTATAAAGATGTTGTTTTTAGCAAAAATCAAAAACCTTGTGTGGTTTTCTAGGAAATAGTTTCTGCAAAAAGACAGAAATTTGCCTTTGAGTCGTGGGTGGAACTGTATCCCCCTTTCCCTCCCTTGTGCTGAGAGCTCTCTGTTTACATGCTCCCCTGGCTTACAGTTCCTCACACCCCAACTTAACATCACTGGTGCAGCACAAATGATGAACAATTATTGGAGCTATCCAGTCGTACAGTTTTGATCCTGATTTCAGCTCAGAGAGGAAAACAAAGACGTACATGAATCTAGTCTTCTACAAGTGGAAGGGAGCTTTTGGCAAACATTGTTTTTTTTTTATCATCACAAATAAGTTCTTTTTATAACGATTTTTTAATGCTCCTGATTTACAATGATTTGAATAGAGGAATATTCAGAAATTCAATGTTAGCTTCGTTGTCTTTACAGCTACAGGGGAAAATCTGTGAACCCTTTGGAATTACTTGTTTTTTTTTGTGAAAAAATTGTACACGATTGAGTTCAATAAAAACATGAAAATATAAATTGTTGTGATTTAAGCAGGCAACCTTTTTCTCCATTGTTGTGATTTATATTGGTATAAAAAACACATAATGTGACCATTTCATACAGAAACTCCTAAAGGGTGCACATACTTTGTCTTGCAGCTATAAACAAATATGTCCTTCATCATCAGAAAAATACCACAAGAACATGTTAAAAACACCCAAAAGACCATTTTCATTGGAGTGGATCTTCCATTCATGTGGGTTTTCAAACACATAAATGGTGAATAGAAAAAGTGTTAATTACTCGTGTAAAAAAACATCTGCTTCCTCCCTGATAGAAAACATCCATTGTGTGTGTGCTTGAAGAAATGAGTCCCTTTTTTTTCCTTTTTTATTTTCCTCATTGGCCATAACGAGCAATGTCAAGTTTGCTTGCTTTTTGAAGAAGAACATTTTACTGTCCATCTAAAGCAAAATGTAACGACAAGCAAGCTGTCAGATTGTGTGTTTAAGCGTCAATGGCAACGCTTAAACACACAATCTTTACCAGTTGTCAACCGTTAATGCGATCAGTGCAATTCCAGCAGACGGACAACTTACGGTAAATCGAAGAATATCAACACTGGAGCACCACTAAAGGGTCAATACAAGGTATTTTTATTAAATGGGATGAATTTATATGAAATTATCAAACTTTAGGTGTATGTGAGGTTATTTTTGTTGAGTATTTCTGATTTTTTTCTAAGTAAATGTTGCAAAATGTTCCTTTTTTCCTGATTTTCTGATTTTTTAACCCGATAAAACCCTCAACATCAAAGAATTCTCCGAAAATTCAGTTTTTTCTGAATCAAGATTTTTTTTAATCATTTGAGGAAATCTATAAAAAAGTTGGAATATTATTTTTTAAATAAGATATAGATAGTATGAATTATGATCCATTGGGGAAATTTTTTAAAGTTTTGCTCACAGCAACGTTAATTTAACATGAAAAAACATTGGTATGAGTTTTCAGTAACAAAAAAAACAAACAAAAAAACAGTCTCCAATTTCGCCCACATATTTTTATCATGGTGTAACTGAATTAAAAAGAATTAATTATTAATCCATTTTAATTTTTCAATCCAGAACTTAAAAAATAATGGCAGATGAGCTATTCTCACCACAAAGTTTTTAAAATGAGCAACATTTTCCCCCCAAAAGGGTTTTTGAGATTTGATGGAAGCAGCCATTTTGAATTGAGCAGGAAAAGCCCTTTACTGCCCCTAGTGGAATGATGAGGCACTACAGGGGCAAAAAACAAGTTTTAAAGGGAAGTTTTGATCATAAGGTACAAACGGTTATTCAGGGTTCAGCAGGTTGAAATGGGAGGGCCAAGCAGATACAATGAATTCATGAAACTATCCTTGAGAAAATCAAACTGTGACATGATGGACCTCTCAAAAGTCTTAATTTAAATGGTACTTTACAGAATACGTACGTAACTCCATTGTGACACACAGATATCTGGTATTTTTTAAAGAGTTAAGTCACACATCACTTCTTTAGTTGTCACACAGCGTTTATAGAGGAAGGAGAATCGTGTGATTGTGATTGGTGAGAGGGGTAAATGAAAGGCTTTAATTGAGCACACTCCCATCACATTCTGCACCGTGGAGTTCATCTGTGCATCCTCATCAATGCTCCGTGTGCCATGAACTAATATGCTCCTCCATTATCTGTTAATTACTCTTGCAAAGCTGCTTGTAAGTGCCAAAGATCTGCTCTGCGTGACACCAAGACACACCAGGAGAACGATCCTCAGTGATAATGAGAGACACTGTTATGTTGTTACGACACATCAGAGCAATTACTGTCACACACTCAGTAAGCTGTGGCTTTAACATACCTGCATTGCAGGGAAGGCGTCATTGTCTTTCAATAAACAAAGAGAATTGTACATTTTGTAACAATCTTTGAAAATATATGGAGCGTCTGGAGAAATCCATTGACTGTAAATGAAAACTGGATCAAATGGGTGTGACGTCACCTGTAGAAAACATCTTATTCCAGCTCAAATGAAAAATTCAGTCACCATTTTTGCAATACCAATACCGCCATGTTGGAACCAATCCTTGACTGGTCTGAGTCATTGTTTCTATGGCAACCACTCTCCGCAGTCAAAAGAGAGCTTGTTGGAAGTCCACCCCCCTACCACTTGAAAGTTTTTAACGTTTTTAATTCTTCAATGTGAGACCGTCTTTTTCTTGCTTTACTTTTTGTACATTATGTATAAGAGGATTTTAATATTGTTTGAAAGAAGATTGCAGCCAGCTAAGGAAAATACCACCGTAAAGATAAAAACAGAAATGCTAGCTTAGCGCTATACTTGCGCTTTATAATGTCGTCATCACTTTCTGCCAAATGCAGGTGGCAACAGCGACTCCGACCCATCCGTCCCGTTCCATTTTTCCATGGACCTACAACATATGGGGGCCCGCAAGAGGTATGGGTCGGAATTGGGTCCATTTTACAATGGAAACCATCAAAATACCAGACTGTATCGTATCGTACTGCTCAGTGGAAACGAGGCTTTAAGGGTGGTGTCAGGAAGGGTATCCAACATAAAACTCTCTGGCAAACCAAAATGTGTGGATCAGTGAAAGCTTATTTGCTATGTCGACCCCTGAAAGGATAGGCTGAATGGTGAACAACAACATTCTGTAATCTACAGGTGATCCAAAATAGTTCCATACATATTTGATAAATGAGATTTCAACACACTGGATGAAAAAGTAGGAGTAGAGAGTCCAAACAGGGTTTCACATGAGTCAGCTTCCCCAACCTGCTCTAAGATGAGCTGTACCTGTGACGTCTCCCGCCTTCGATGCCCAAGCCTCGCTTCCTGCTCCCCCCTCTTGATTAAAACCCGTTCATCCTGGCATCTATGTTCTTTTCTCTAATAATACAATTCATCCGTCTGCATCACACACACATACATCTAGCTCTTTGACTAGGAGATTCATTTACTCCTGTTCATTTTTCAGGTTTTTGGTGACTTCTCTGTGTTTAATGCATACGTGTCTGTTGATTGATGCGTGGAAGCCCAGCAGCACAATCATCAACTTCCAGGCAACATTTTTCACTTTCATTACTGATGGATGGACTTAGTTCTTCTGATCACAGCTGCCTCTGTGATTGGGGAGCCAGGTCATCACATGTGTATTAAAGTGTGTGTTTGTATGAAAGTGTGTCCAGTGGGACAAAAGTGAGGAAGGCAGGGAGTCGACCACACGAGTCAACTTTATTAGGATTTAAATGTCTTTTTCAAGAAGTTTGTCATTTTTTATAAGACTTTCAAACTGAAGTGTCATTGATCAGTTCTTTCTTTGCTTACACATTTCACTTATATGTCAGAAAAGGGGCAATTTTCTGTTGTAAAGTTTTTCTTTCTTCTTCTTTCAGTTCTGTTTTTTTAGTCCTGTGTTCCCTTTTATTCCACAGTTAAAACTGTCTATTTTTAGCAGAAGAAGACGAACAAGGTTTGGTCATTTCTATCTTTGGATATCCTGGTGCATACTTTTAAGGAATCACAAAGAAATATAATTTTACATCAACTTTAAAATCCTTGCTATTATTTCCAGTGTTGTTCAAGATTAATCCGACATTTTCTTTCCCACTAGGAGCAGACACATCTATAAGATATCTAAATCATGGCTACTTTGATGTTTACATCTATAGATATAGAATCAATAGGCATCAATGCAAAGACATTTGTTGCACATTAGGGGTGTGTTCTGGTGCTACAATATACATCACGATACACATGTCACGATACGTATTGCAATACTTCACAAGGCAGTACCAGAGACAACATTCCATTTATTATGACTTAATAAAAACTTTATCTGAATATTTATGCACCTTTCACATAAATAAAATGGTAAAATACATTGTTTAATATTAACTCATTATCGCATATACAAGTTGCTTTTAACCAGGCAAATTCATGGTGCTTTCTTTTAAGCAACAGACCCTTTCACGTTGACGTCACACAAAACGCCGACAGGGCCGGCAGCGGGATACGTAACTTTCAGTTAATGGATTTAGACCAGGAAACCGAAGAACTGAATGCTGTTTAATACAATTACCTAAATAATAAGAGGTATGCCAATTTCAAAAGAAGAATGAAGAATATTGATTTTATGAATGTCCTACCGAACTGTATTTTCATTTCCTCTCTCAGATCGTTCTCAAATCAAAATACAAATGCATAATAAGCCTCTAATATTGGATGTTTTATTAAAAAATATCAACCTTTCATTTCAGCAGATATTATTCTAACGGGTTCTATTTTATTTGATAGTATTTCCATGTATTTTAAGTGCGATCAGCAGAAAAGCCGATAGATATTCATGTTAGCCACATTTAATACCTGCAGCAAAGACGCACATTGCTGCATGTCTGCACGGATTTGAATCACTTCCCAGGATAAATTTACTTGTTAGGATATTTTAGGGAATAATTGTAAAAACAGGAATGGTTTGACTCAGTGAAAATGTTAAGAGCGGCTATTGAGCCATGTAGTTTCAGCTTTCAAAATGTTTTAAAATAAGAGCAGCCAAGTAAAAAAAACATCTCTGGGTGAACGTATTTTAGGAAATAGTTACTTTCATATTTTTGGCAACAGTTAATAATTAATTTGATCTTGTTTTACCTTTATTTTCACTGAGATCGGACACAGTCATGATCAAAAACAAAAAGGAAGGAAAATGTATGCAGCTTTAAACTGGTGACAAAAGATTTTCTGCAGCTCCACGTCTCATAGCCAAAGCTAATGCTAGCGCTAGCATTAGCATTAGCATTAGCACAGATTAAAAGAATAAAATCATAATTATCTTCATAATCAAACAAGCGGGATTCAGTAAAGTACTTTTAACCTTCTATTAACTTTTACCAGGTAAACATCATTCAGCAGTCAGCTTTCCCATTCTAAACAATACAAGCCGGAAGCGACTCTGTTCTTTCCGGCGATGTGTGACGTCACGTAAAAAGGCTTTATTTAGGTCATATTTTTTCAGCACCCAACTTTGTCGGATTTTCACAACTAAAACATTTTTAGCATCAGAAAAAGTGTTTCTAACACTTCTATGTAGCCGATGCTAGCAGATGCTTTTCCAGAAACATTTCAGTGTGATGAAGCAGCGTGACACCATGAATATATCCTCTTGGCAGCATCTTAAATCAATACAAGTATTGCCAAACCAAATATCGCGATATTTCACTGTATAATATTTTCTAACACTCCTATTGCACATTGCTGAGATTGGATCTTCAGCAGACTACATTTAAAACAGCTAATCACGTTACTGTCCCATCATGCCTTGCGAAGTGAAGCCACCATTTTTCACGAAGAATCATTGAAAAACATCTGGTAAGTACAAAAAGGTTAAAACGTATAATCGTATGAGATGTACAAACAATCTGTCAAATGGTTTAATATAAAACTATCCAAAAATTAGTTACTACAAGTAGATGTTTAGGAGACTTCTATATGCAGATATTTTCAGAACACTATTGATCGACCTCGAATAGATCAGCAAACCAGATGTCCAGTAGACATCTACAATAGATCAACCTAATAGATATCTTCTCCTCAGTGAGTTAAGGATTTATAAAAATAACTTTTAACATCTGAAAGTGATCTTTCTGAGTTTTGTTTACGCTCTAAAACTTGCAGTACATTTAAACCCAATTGCATGCACAGTAACAAACACACTCTCCCTCCAGGCTGTGTGTCTGGTAAAGTAGTACTTTTCTCACTCCACAATGCCTGCCCTAAAATTAAGAGGCTGGGGGAGCAGAGGAGGAGAAGAGGTTTAGAAAAGCCCTAAAAGATGGCTGGATGTTAAATTGAGTGGAAAGGATCTGCTTCCTTTTCATGCTAATTGCCATGCAACAAATTGGTCGTTTATCCTGCAAAGAAATGCAAAACCGAATTGACAAAAATGTGCGGCGATTATAAAGTTAAGTCTAACGTGAGGCAAAAAGAAAGAAAATTTGACATTTGAAAAAATAAAATGCAGATTATTGTGCATTTTAAGTGTGTTTTATGCTATATTTTATGAAATTCACATTTCTCCGTAGTATATCTGATTGTATCTAACATAAATGTTTCTATTTTTCACCACACACGCATCGCCTCTGGGTTGTCATTCAGGGCATACACAGACAACCAGAAACAAGAGGTTGGCGTCAGCTCAACCAGGCCGGCAAGTTATGTCAAGTCCTCCCAGAACGACACACACACACATTTCCACACTTATCTTGGATCTTTATAGTGTGCTGCACCCTCCACTTAGTGCTGCTGTAAAGGTCTTCCTCTGCTCATACAAGAGAGCATCTTCAAAGAGGTCTACGCACGCACACACCAGCACTACTGAAGATCCATGCAGACTTCTAAGAGGTCTTAATCATTTCACATTTAGCTTCAAAAAGACTTTTTAAGCGCACTGTTTGAAAGCATCTCTGCAGGGATTCTGTCGTTTTAAAAGTCTTTTGCTGCAGCTTAGTTCAGCATCTTTGAGAGGAGATTTTATAAAACTATATTTGACTTACTTTATGAAGATAATTCCTCAGCAAACAGCATATATCTTTTTACTCTCTGAGCTAATAACTTTTCTGCCTGGCTGCTTATAATTTAAACATCTGTGTAATTTTGGATCAGTCATCTGGTTTTATCAGCAGCATTTAGAGCTCCAGCTGGGATGATTAATGAAGTCTCAATCTAACAGTTCATTATTAGTTCAAGGTCTTTCCAGTGCCTCTCAAAGACTATCTAGTTGAAACTGTTTTTAGCTCCAAATAGAGAACAACAAAACAAATCCTGACCCTGAATAAATATGTAATGTTTTTAAGATAAGTGCATGTGTCCATGCAGAGAAAAGGAAGTTCGTGTCATCTGATATTAAACAGGTTATGTTTTTGTCAGTAGATACATTCTGTACATTCTGGTCATTCAGACAGACTCTTTGAAGATGTATTTTGAATAGCAGGACTTGTAATTACAGATGGTTTCACTCTAATGGTTAATGTTGGAACAAAGACCTGTGGACAGTGCTGGAATTTTTTTTTTTTTTTTTTTTTGCTTTATGCAGTTTTCAAACACGCCGCGGTGTAATCACCTACAGCTGATCATCATTTTCACAATAAATCAGAACCGAAGTGTCAGTTGTAATGATACAGCCACAAAAACTTGGTTGAAAAGCATGTGGTTGAGTCAAGTAATGATCAAAGAGCTGCAGCAAATACTCAATTACATCGAAGAAAACTGAAAAAAGTCAATATTTTTAGAAACTTTTGGGCTTTTTAAAAGCAACAACACAATAGCTACCTCACTAGAGTTATGTGAACTAAAATGGAAGGGTCAATCTAAAGCGCTGGCTTTCCTGTATCGCACGTTTAACGTAAAACTGCAGTTATGGAATTCATTTTTTTGATTTAAAATAAAACTCAATGAGTTATTAGGTATAAAAATGGCAATGAATGATAACTATAAATGGTTATTCCCTGCTTTATTCATCTGATCAATTTAACTTTTAACAGTTAAAAAAAAAAAAGAAAATTCATTGAAATAACAAGGGCAAATATTGAAATTTATTTTACAGAAAACCACAGCCAGTGTTTTTGGCGTATTTTCTTCAAATATTCTGAACTAAAAGCCACTAAAGCCTTATTTTTTTTCCCAAAAACCAACAGCGTTCCTTATAACCCGGAACTTTTTCTATGGATTACTTCTAGTTGTGCTTACTGATGTTTAAGTGAAAAATACCAACACTGTCAAAATGTTTGGTTGGGTGTTAATTGTGAATATGCTAACGCGGCTAACGTGTAGCAGTGTCAAACTGTATATTTTTTATGTGACACGTCAAGGTTAGAAGTTAGCACAGTTACAGTAACGTTTGTTTTAGTGTTAGTCGGATTTTTTATGTGAAGCAAACACGGTTGGAGTTTCTGTTTTTGTGTTTACGCTAACGTGGCTAACACTTCTAAAAAGACTCATGTACGGTGGCCCAGAAGAAGTGCAACTAAGTTTCACCAACAAATTACTTAAAGCAAAAAAAAAAAAAAAAATACAGATTATAATGAAAGTTGAAAAATAAAAATAAATCATTAATAGACATCATTATATTTTAGAAAACAAAAACAAATTTTCAGAGACCAATATGTAAAAAACAGTGATTTCCAGAAAACAAAATATAATAAAATAAAACTAAACTCTATGAGAAATAAGTAAAGGTAGGCTACTATGGGACATTGCTGATCAGATGATGACATTTGTCTATCATTTCATGAAGCGATACTGGATATCTTTATCCAATCAGTGATGTCCCAGATGCCCTATAGTTTCTACCATTTCAGTTTTTCTTTTTTTTAAACATTTCCTTTTATTTTCTGAAAATTATTTTTGTTTTCGGAAATGTTTTTTTGTTTTTATATTTTGGTTTCTGGATTTTTTCTTTTATTTCCGTAATGTAATGCTTTTTATATATATATATATATATATAATTGCTTTTCAAATTTTTGCTGTGATCTTTAAAATGTTTTTGCGTCGAGTGATTTGTTAACGTTCTTTGCACTTCAGGGCCACCGTACTGTGTGTAACAAACAAGTTCTAGAATTCATAAACGCAGTTAATAAAGTCTGACTGACTCTTTTGTCTCATTTAATCACCTTATAGCTCAGTGCATCTTATATTACTTACGTTTGAAAACGGACCGTTCATTGACGGTGTCTTTTATAGTCTCGCACATCCTACACAGAAAATAAATAAAACCACATCAATTTCTACACTACAGAACTAATTAAGTGATGCTTAAAAAATGTAAAATTTCAGCTGTAGATCAAGTAGCTGATGATACTAACCTCCTGGCACTTCAAAATAAAAAATTCTAAAGTCTGATTAATCAAACTTGTACTTTGGTCAAGTAATAAGAAGAGAGAGAGCTGCTTAAAAGCACATCTTGTTTGTGGAGCTAAGTTACATAATTTAAATATTGGCACAAATTCTTGCTTGTTATGTTGTGTGATTAAAAAAACTGTTACATATATAACAACAAAAGGAAACTTTGGAGAAGCTAAGATTTTTTTTTATTCTGTGAGATCAGGTTGAAAAAAATCTAAATTTGTGTTATTTTTAGGGTTGAATATTCTTCTTCTACATAATTCGATACGATTTTACGTAATTAGTCCACTTATCGATACATAAACAATTCTTTAAACTTTTTGATAAAACAATGCGGTCTCATTGCGTTACCTAAATGGATACAATCCACATATTTATTATTCATTTGGCATTTAAAACTGTAAATGAAAATGTCTTTTAATAGGGAAACTTTTCTTTTGTTTTTATTTTAATCCCCAACAAAGGATATAACCGCTTCAAAATTCAAATTTAATTCAAATGTATTAAGATATTGTTTGAAGTGTTGCAAAAAAAAAAAGTTTATCATGCGTTTAGTGCAGCAACACACATTCCTCGCTGTGATTGATTTTCAGTCAATTCCAATTAATATTGTCCCAAATTAGAAGATAAAGACACAACAGGTTATCGCTTTTATACCTATGTACCAACAATATCTTGATCATATTTGTGGTTTTATTTGTGGTTTGCTATTATTCCATCCATTTTTTTAAAACTGCATCCTTTACATCACTGTTTTTTTGAACTAGTTTGTTCTTGTTGCAACAATGAAAACTGTGGATAACATTCCACTGCATACGATTGTGAAAGACAATTTCTCCAACTTTTTTCCTCTCTAAGTTTTTCCTAAAATAAAAGGTAAGCAAACCAACACAATCATGGAAACATATTGACACAGTAAGACTGTTCTGGGCGCACTATTCTGATAGTCATTTTAATTAAAGGCTCCAAAATCGGGGAGGGCGTGGCAGACAGTTTCTGATGTCGTAAAAGACATTTACAGTCAGATGTCTGTTCATTCATCCTTTACTGCTCAGTGTGAATGAGTCAGAACATTCCCTCATTTCCACCCAACACAAGCTTTATAGGTCTGAACTTGTTCAACTGTGTCAGCTTGTTAAACAAGACAGAAGATTTTTTTTAGATTGTGCCCAGTAAAAAATGAAGACAATTTGACAGTATATTACAGTATGAAGAAGTAGATCTCTGTTAAATTCTGTAGTTTTCTTTATCATGGCATAGCCAAAAATATGGTTCATTACAAGTTTGAAAGGCAACTTTAAATACCATACAATAATAGCTATTGTTGTCATTGTTTTTTTTAGCAAAAGGAGGCTAAATGCAGAAGCTGGTATGAAGATAGATTTACAAGTAGGATAACTGACTGATTAGTCACATTTTGAGTTCTCCTTCAAAAGACAAAAGTTTCTGAAATGGTCATCCATTAGTTCATTCATTCATTCACTCATCTTCTAATCCTGCTTTGTCATGTTCTGGATAATTGGGTTTTTGGAGCCTAGCTACTGTTGGGCAAAGGCAGGGTACACTATGACAGCTTACTAGTCCATCGCAGGGTGTTTCTGATTGTGCTGGTCTGGAGTTTTCATATCAGTTAGGGTCGAGGTCTCCAATCTGAGGCTCCGGAGCCACATGTTGCTCTTTTACCAATCCCCCATTCTGACTCGCTAATTTACTTAAATATATATATACATAGTATATATATATTTAAGTAAATTAGTGGTAAAGTAAAAGAAAGGTAAACTCATTTAAATTGAAATTTATAAAATAAAAATCACTTAATTCACAAACAGTTGAAGGACAATACTTGACTGCGATAGCTGTAATTCTCCAGCAATTCATCAATCTTTCATGGTGTACCAAAGTTGTACTGAACACTTCGACAGATTTTTTGAGTTCCATGTACCACAAAAAAATCAATTTGAAGTCACTCAGAACAACCAGAATTCAATCCTTTAACCCGACACACTGAGTTATATGGCAGATTTTCTATTTTTAACCACATTTTTGAATATATTTGATGGGAAAACTGCATTGTTTGGTTAAAAAATATAGTAGGAGTCACTTGGTTTCTCTGGTTTAGATTTAGTTTATTAGATTTACGCATTTCTGACTGAGATGCATCACAAATGGTAAATTAAGCTGACATTACTCTACCCACTATTACATTTGCCGCATTGAGATGAGTGGCACAGAATGTCTTTTATTTTGAAAGGAAGTCACATGACCCTCTGTCAAAATGAGTAAATTTCCTATTTTGAAAAAGCTTATTTATTCTTCATGCTTTTTGTGCCAAAAAAATAAAAGTATTTCATATTTATCATAATAATAACAACATAGATACAAATCAGAGTTTTATTTTTTTTAAAGGGTGAAATAAAAGTTTGTGATTGAGTTATTTTCAGCTCTTTAAGTGTTGAGGGTCACAGACCCCTGACCTGGGAAAATGAATCAAATCAATCGCTTTAACACAGCCAGACTGCTACAAAGCGCTGTCCATTAAAACACCAAGAACACTAATAGATAAAAGATAAGCATAAAACAACTAAAATCCAAGACAGTAAAACACATTTAAAACAGAGTAAAAACAAAGTAAAAAACAGAGCAGAGTCTCATGGAACGTTGACAGCTTGGCTGTAAAAATGGATTTTAAGCTTAGTTTTAAAAATGGACAGAGATGAATAAGAAACTCTTCTAAAACTGTTGTCTTTGAGGATCTATTGCTGCCTAAAATGTTATTAGAAAGTGAAAAAATCAGTTTAGATCATTTTCAAAAATTGACCCCAGTGTGAAATTGTACAAAAAAACACAAACAAATACAACACCTCAAACTTCATGGGCTACATTAATTCTGTTCATGACTACATCAAGAAAATTAATGACACTACAAGCAGCAGAAGCTAAAGCTATTTTTCTCTCACAGACAAAAACAATGGTTCTGAAACAAACCTCAAACACAAACTACATTCACAAAATAATAGTTAGCAATAAAAAAAATAAGTTGCAATGACCCATTTAAGTTTAAAATGACCAAGGATTTAAAGAAATTGGCAAAAATAAATAAAAAAAAATTTAAGAAACTTTCTGTAAAGAACCCAACATCAAAATCTTTATTGAAAATAACACTCCAAGTAGTACTGTGTTGAAATCTTTTTCAAATATTTCTTACTCATTCAAGTCTTTAATAAATCAAAGTGACATGAACAAAGTCATGTGACCAGGGCTGGTATGAGTCACAATGCTACATAGAAAAATATTCTACCAATGATTCATCGGGAAGCAAAAAATAAAATAACAGGAATGAAAAGTGAGATGAATGGAGATTTAAAAAACATTCATGCACAAAAATGTAGATGAGGTTAAAAGTGGGCCCCACCTAAATCCTCTCAAAATACTTCATTTTGTGGTTAATTCCTGTCATTTAGGATTCTTAAACAAATAATAACAGAGAAACTGAAAATAGGAAACTTGAGAGAAACATTTTAAAACATTTTTATCTCGACACTTTTGTTTGAAATGTTTAGGACAGAAAAGAAAATTTGAGATGCAAGACATTTTAGTGCATCTTTCCTCTGTAACGCGCCTTTAAGGATAAAAAACCCCTTTATTTTAATCAACTATTTGGAAATATCTTATTTTGAATCAAAACACAGTCGTGCAAAAATGTACTTCTTTTAAAAGTAAATGAAGAAAAGAAAAGATAAACTAAGCATTGTAAATTCAAGATGGCTTCCTCTTCCCGAGGTCAAAGGTCAATAAAACTTTGTTGCATGTTTGTGAAATTTTGTGATGATCGCTCAAACTAAGTTTTTGTTTTCCAATTTGTGTGAAAATTGTTAAATTTTAGACTTTGTCACAAAATGACTGCCAAGTTTTTGGTCCTGTGACCATCCCATAATAGTTTTAAAACTGTCATTGGATATTCCTAACACACGTCTTTTGGTTTTGTTACTTGATTTTGCAATATATGCAGTTTTTGGCCCTGTTCTTTTTTTATGGTTTCTCTCGCTGTGATGTCATCAATTTTAGGAGTCGTTTCACTATGCCCAAAATTCATTTTCACCCAGTACTAGGTGTATGCAAATTTTGGTGAATTTTTGAGTATTGTGGGGTGACGTTTTTGCTCAAAGGTACAGTAAGAAAGAAAAACTGCAAAAACAATCTGGTCCTTGCAGTCCAGGACAGCAGCGTACACGGAGAGGACATAAAAGTTAATGATTAGACATCTCACAAGTTACCAAAGTTCATTCTTTTTCCACGTCTTTTTCTTACTAAATGTTTGACACACATCTTTACACACCCTAAGCTGGCGTCTCACCAGCTCAGATAGACACTGTTGTTCCACATTCAAGAATGATGTTTCATTCAACACTTTCCAAAGAAGAGTTTTATGCTTTTGTAATTTTCCATGGCAAATTAAAAAGGAACTTGTAAGACAAGAACCCCCTCTGATGTTTAGGTTTGCACAACTACCCCCTACATAATAATGATTCCCATTGAGTTTCCAGGACAGGTGTTAGAGAACCCTAAAATTTCCATTCCTGATCACTGGAATCGACCTAAAGTCCTAAATCAGGCCAACAAGTCCTCAAAAGGCCAGTGATTTTCGTGACAGGAATGAATAAAAACAAAAGCATGCACACACAAAGCCACTCTGACACACAGACACATAAGATCTGAGGTAACTGCAAAAACATCAAGTCATGCAAGTCGTAAATCATTCTGTTTACAGTTTAACCTTTAGGGAACGGAGACATGGTGACGCCAAGGTTGTATGTGACAAACACACTCGTAAGCATCAGTGTACGCTGAGAGATGCACAACTGCATGAAACCATACGCTGACTCACACCTGCAAATATGCATTCATATCTTGTTCCAAAGGAAGTGGTATTTAACCATGAAAAAAGTGTTTTTATTTAATTAAATTATAACTTATTTCAGCTTTGATACCAATTAAATGAAGCTAAAACAGCTATAATGTATCAATATTTTGTCATCAGACTTAAAAATTTGTTGTATAAGACATAAAGTTTGAAGTCCTTCCAAGTTGTAGACCTAGCTGATATCTGGCGCCATCTAGTGGTATCCATTCAGAAGAAAATGCCAAACAAATTGAACTGAATTCAAGATTTTCCTTTGTTCTCTTTGACCCCCTAAACATTTTAATGAAGTAAAATTTGATGAATTTTGGACATATAAATGTTTAAAATTAAAGTTTCCTTAAGGTTTTTACTTGGAAGCTTTGTTTCTCAGAAAATCTCCCATAATTGTTGGGGATTAGAGGAGATTATGCCGGCTAATTTAGACGTGTCCACACCAGGAGCACAGACTACTATTTTGTACACTTAGTTCCTCTACCAGCACACATTCAAAAGCAGACAACTCCCCTTCTTTCAGATAGGGCCTCGTTGCCTAGCAACGACCTACCAAGTGGCCCAGGGGGCGGGAACACCAAGCTCAGCTTCCGCAATGATTACAGCATGTGTGCATGGGTTTCTGGGACAGCACAGGTGTGTGGGTCTATGTGCGTGGCTGTTGTCTATGTGTAACGGAGCTCCTGTGAAGAGCTGCCGTGTCTCACGCGCTCCCACAAAGATGGAGAGGCTTGTTTGCATTTTCTCCAAGGCCTTAAAAAAATAAAAGAAATACATGTTTGTAGGGTAATGTGCATAATAAAAAATAACTATAGAGAGACGACATTGACTAAAATAAAGAATTGAAAGTGGACTCTTCGTTGTACTGGTTTGGGCGACAGACAGTAATATGAGTTTCACCTCTGTTTTTTGTGAACCAGAGCAGTACCTCATACATAGAAAACACACTGAAGCGAACAGCCCCAGACACCAACATATGATTAATATTCCACATATTAAGATCCACTCCAACAGAAATTGTGTTTTTGTGTTCTTATCAAGTTCTTGATGGCGGGGCTTCACAGTTGTGTAGTGGTTAGCTCTCTCGCCTCACAACAAGAAGGCCCTGGACTCTATTCCAGCCTGTTTGCATGTTCTCCCTGTGCATGCGTGGGTTCTCTCCAGGTACTTCCTCCCACAGCCCAACATGCTTCAGGTTAGTCTGTGACTCTAAATTGCCCTACAGGTGTGAATGTGAGTGTGTGGTTGTATTTCTGTGTGGCCTTGCAAATACGTATTGCTTTTGAGCAAAAGTAACTGGGATAGACTCCAGTATACTAGCAGGTTTAGGAAAACAGGTTTAGCTTTAAATCTACTCTTCATTCTTACATGAGTAAATTGTTCATGTGTTTTTGCTGGTTCACACTAAACAATTTGTTTTTTAATCTTTAAAGTCCCCTTCCGGGTGAAAATCAAGTTTTTTTTAGTTTTTACCATGTATGTGTGGCATTTTTCTTATGAAAGAGAACAAATGTAAGAAGAAATCATTTAATTTTTGCATTTTCGAGTGTTTATCCTTTAAAATCTCTGTCAATCAAACTGTCACAGACAGTTTCTGTTTGAATTAATGAACCTTCTTTCCATCAACAGCTCGGCACTAGCGATGCACTAAACCCTCATCTTTTCCTAGTGTCTAGTTCAGGTTCTGGAGAAGAGAAGATGGTATCTTCACATTGACTGCAGTCAAATGAGCCGCCGTTCACATTTCTGTGGTCAAATCAGCATCACTGGATTTTTTGTGTGAGTTTCATCCAATACTTACGGTAGCAGGACTGAGAACGCTGAAAAATCTCCACCAAACTCCACGGAGCTTCTTGATGTGACCACGGAAATGTGAACGGAGGCTCATTTGACCGCAGTTGGAAAGGATTGTAAATCAATGAAAGAGCATTTTGATGTTAGCTTTGATTATTTTATCAAGAACTCTGAGAAACCAATGATTGAATGTATTGATCACAGTCAATAAACATTGGAGAATTAGCTAAAAGAGTCTTTGGTGAACTGGAAGGAGAAAGAATCAGGATTTTGGAGGAAGTTCTGTCCATGAAGATCTTCACTTCCTCGTCCAGCTGACATCCGGATCAGAACCATACGGCTGGACATTACCGACATTGCTGAACATTTTTATGAAGATTTATGCTAGCAAGACAGAGCTATCATAATCAGACAGCAGGGATCAGGGGCGGGGCTGCTCAGCTCCAAAAGCCACGCCCCCTCAGAGCAGATTTTGGAAACAGAGGCTTTAAAAACATGAAAAATAGCTTTTAAAGATATTTAGGTTGTGGGATTGTGGTTAAAACCTTTATAATCACAATGTTTTTTTCTAAATAAAAAAAATAATTATAGGGGGATTTTAAAAACTGAATAATGGTTAATAGTGCATACTTGTATAGCACTGTTCTACCTTCCTCAATGGCCCTTCACCAGAGGCAATGTGGGGTTCAGTGTCTTGGCCAAGAGCACTTTGACACATAGATGGGTAAGGCACCGGCAAGGCATCTTCTGGGGCGAGGTCGACCACCCTACCCTACCACTGCACCATGGTTGCCCCTCGAGTATTGAGGAGCAATGTGTTTCAAGTAAGGGTTATAATTTGCATGGTATGTTTGTATAAAGTGAATAAAAATTTTTGAAAGAACATTATTCTACCTCTTAAAATAATTAGAGCGGTCTGTAATGTTCATCAGAGGTGCACTTCAACTGTGAGACACAATTTTAAAAAGAATCAAGAAAATTACGTTGTATAACTTTAATGTATTTATTTCTGTTATAATACAGAAAATAAGTATTTATCTCCTAAAACAAGAACAAAATTCTGTCCCTCACATATCTACTTCTTTATTATGAAGTTTTTCTATCTTCTGTTCATTATCTGTATAATGTCACCTGTTTGAACTTGTTTTCTGTATCAAAGATACCTGTCCACACCCTTAAGCAGTCAGACTGCATATTCTCCACCATGACCAAGACCAAAGAGCTGTCTAAACACACTGGGGACAAGATTGTTCGTCTGAACAAGACTGGAATGAACAAGTCTACAATAAATAAGAAGCGAGAAGACATCACCTGGAGTAATTATTAGAAATACAAGTTCACTGACAATCTCCATCCACCTGGGCTCCATTCAAGATCTTCATTGACAGAATCTTCATTTTAAATAAAGTCATAAAGTTATATATAAAAAAAGCCATACTTTTTAAAAAATAAAGTTGGCTATGTAAGCCGCTTTCAACATTACGTGCCAACTTAATATACCAATGCACCTATTTATGGCAAACCAGAAGGTTTAAGTTTTTCAAAGAAATTCATGTGCCACAATGCATTGGACCTCTGCAACTATATCCTACTGCTGGTGGCGTAATTGAGGCATCCACTGCAAATCTACTTCTTGTGGGTCAAGAATCTTTTTCTTTAGAGGTCCAGTTTCCTGCTCATTCTTTTCAATGTTTTTGTTCTTCGAATAAGTTAAAGACTTCTGTTGGGTTTACATCAAAAGTGATTTGTTTAACATAACTGTCTAGTTTCTATGTTAAGTCAATGTATAGACGCTACCTGAGGTTGATCACTGGTCACCCAGCAGCACATTTTGAGCACAGTGGTGTCTGCAGAGTTAAAAAAATCTGTACTTTGGTGAAAAAATGCATTGCATCAACCAATCAGGGACTCAGCTCTGGCTTGTGATGTGTTCAGTGATGCAATTAGCAGGTGGAGTCCAAAACTAAGAGTGGGTAGAATCTGATCGTTATTATCAAGAACCTTATTTTCTTTCCTCTGACTAATATGGGACAGCAAAGTCCTCAAACTGGGTCACAGAGAGACGGAAGTACTGCTGAAAGCATCATTCAGATGCAGCTCCTGCTACAGAGGTGAACCTCACCCTTACTTGGGAGAGTCTCTGAATAACATGAACCCAGATTTGAATGAATAAACCTGATCTCTCAATGTCATCTGTGTTGTTTCCTGTATTGTAAATGAGATATACACAGACACTGCTCCATGTAGCGATCAGGTTAAATGCATTTAGTGTTAGCTCTTCCCACACGCGTCAAGTTTATGAACACATTGGACAAGTGCCGAGTAGCAAAGTTGCAAGGTGTCCAAATTGAGGCATCTGATGTGAAATTGATCCACAAATCCTACTAAAGTACACAATGGGCCTTACATTTTTTATACTACCAAAAAAATTGGCCTATTTTTTTTTCTTTGTTCTGTTGTTGTTTAAATTTTTCTTAGTAAACTGTTTTTGCCACATAATTTTATTAAATTAATCTTACAAATTTCAATTTATAATTAACTAAATTATAACTTTATTATTTTTAAATATTGACCTTTCTTATCCATAATTCTGTTAGTTATCATCGTAAAATTTTGACTTTTTTCTCCTAATTTTACAACTTTAATCCAAGGTAATCCGAATTCTAATTCTATTACCCTCCCCTACGCCCAACTTCTGTGGAAGGGGGGCTGTAACCCACCCACCTACAACTAAATTTATCCCTCCAAACTGTCAGTTATGAAAAAAATAGTCTTTTTGTTTAGACTCCCACTTGATGATGTCACCAATAGACGCCGGTCATCTATGTTAGAGTGTAGCTGCCATTGTTCAGAAAACATATAGGCCTAACATCAGTTTCATAACTTTAAAAAGTCATGCTAAAACAAAAAGTCATTACTTAGCATGACACAGAACACCCTTGAGACGGAGGGCTTTGGATCCCTCCATAGAAAGGTGTTAGGTTTCCCCTTCAAAAGACAATTTCAGACGCCCCTGCCCATCCAAATGCCCCTATGATCAGAGGGGTGGGGAGAAGAATTTGGATTTGGCCCCCAGGCTATCTAGCTGCGGACAAAATGGCGGGAGAGGCGCCAGCCTATGTCGGAAACGGAAGTCTGTGTTTTCCAAAACGGAAGCTGTATTTCTATCTCTTTTTTTTGTCAAATAATATGAAACTCAATAAGTGTGCTTTTTTTGACTGGGGTGGGGGTTTTTTTCGTTTATTCTTGGCTCCTTGTTCTGGACTGTAATGCCGTTAATTGAATGGAGAGGAGCTCTGTCCGCCATCTTGGCTGCAAATGGGCCCCTCTCCTTTATTTTCATAAACTTTAACTGTATTCTCATGTAATATTTTTTTTTTAATTTTAGTTTATGTGGTTGCCCTAATACTCATCTGTATATACTGCTGTTAATATAAAAAATATTATAATTAATAATTATAAAGAAATAATTCAAACTATTATTATATGTAATTATATATAAACATAATTTAGGAAACTTTCACAGTTGGCACAAGAAACACATAGTCCCTTACTACATGAGTGGTATGTGTTGTGTAGTAATAAAGTATTAATAATAATTAAAAAAAAACTTAGTTGAAATATTTTTTTAATTAAGGAACACTTCCATTCCGCTGATTCGTCTCTTTTAGAACCCAAACTGAAGCCCTGAACCCGACACAAAAACAGCACGCCTCCCTTTCCCGGTTGCCCAACCCCCCATAAAATAGAAGTCGCCGCCCGCTTCTTTCGCTCTCACACCAACATGACTACCGCTTCAACTCCGAGACAGGCCTGCTCGAGGAGCATTATGGGAAATGTAGTCTACTGAGCTCCAGCTTATTCGAGAAGGCGAGGCTTCGCCAAAATACAACTCCCATCTCGACCCTCGCACGCCGAGTCCCATCGTCCAATCTGAATATGTGGGAGGAGCGCGTCCGCCCACAAAAGCCACAGCTATCTACTCGTATCTCCCCCTTAAAAAAACAATAGTCCATGAAAATAAGGGAACACGCTGAAAATACAAAACCCGGTGACGATTTGGTTCGGTGCACGACGGCCGGCGACGAGGCGTCCCCGCGTCGCGCGGGAGAAAACCAGCGGTGACAGGCAGGAGCAGCGAGGAGGGTGTTGTCCTGATGCTTAAATGGAAGTGGGTGGGCCTCTACGGTCACACAGTGCCAACTTCTCTGTGGATATCGATCTGACAGGCATCAAATCGCTCGCGTATGGACTCTCTATCCGCTAACAGAGACGTGCGACTGCGCCGCGAGGAGCCTTGAGGCGCGAGGACGGTCACGCGGGCTCTCTGTTGTTTCCGTTATTTGGGGACTGCTTGATTGTGCTCGCGCTTGGCACCGCCCTTCCTGGCCGGTGGGTGGTTTCGTCAAACGAGGAGATCCGCCACGGCTCAGAGCCGAACATATAGGCGTCCTCCGCCTCTTTTACCCGGCCGGCCTTCCACCGTGAACTACACCCTCTCCCTCTCGGTATATTAATGCGTTATGAGTGGTAGGTACCCTCCCCCCTTTCCGTCTCCACCCCTCTGTATCCGTCTAACAGAAATGAGCCCTTTGATATTGATGATGAGGTTACTGCTCTTTTCCCTCTCTGTCTTTGTTGATCACCTTTTGTTATGCTATATCCAATTCATGCACAAAATGTAATTTTGTTGCCTGTTAATGCTTATCGTGTGGCCTTCAAAGTAAAAGTCTCTCTTTTGACAGACTCGAAGAAGGAATCATCTGGAACTGAAGGAGGGAAAGCATCTAAAAGAGGGAAAAGTTCTGCTTCACAGGTAAAGTCATGCACTTTAATACACTTCATTAGTTTGATTTTGTCCAAAAAAAAATGTCCCCCCTCCCTCCCTCACAGCAGGCAAGCCAGACACCTCTAGGGGCGTTTCTCCAGTGAATTTCACTTCCTGCTTCTGTAGGGCCCTGCTGAGAGCCAACCCTCATGAATACAAGCTTGTCATGATCCAGCTGCTATATTTTGTGAATTATCATTTTCAATTATAATCAGTGAGTTTTTGTCTTTTTTGCATGCAAGTAGATTATTTTTACCCTCCAGTTTTTTTTATCCTGAAATTCTTCTCACCTTTTGCAAATAACTAATTTAAGCAGTTTCTTGAGTAGGATTTAAAAAAAGGCAAGAAAAGAACTGCCTGCGACCTAGTTTTTTTTAAGGGAAGAGAGGAGGTTGCATTTTCTTCCAGTGTTCTGAGAAAAGAGAAATGTGGTTCTCACACGCCCTCCCACTCGCTTCCTGTAATACCGCCCACTTCCACTGACAGTTCTCTGTCTGGTAGCTTTTATTTTTTTTATTTTTTTCAGAGTTTTTTCCTTTGCTTCATCATTTTTTCACCATCAGTTTTTAATTGTTTCTTGTTTTCCATAGATTCATAGTTGATTTTGGTTCATTTTGAACAATCCGATTCTCTGACTTTAAATCAATCCAGGACATCTTTAGCTTAAAATTCACCCAGTGTGACTCAGATAAATACCTGAAACTGAACAGCGCAGGGGAAGTTTTCCAGATTCCTTGTATTTCTTGCAAGATGATCAAGTGTAAATTAAATCTGTGTACAAGCAAACAAGTAAACAAGAACGAATGTCAAATCCATTCACATTTTGGTTTGAAAAAAATACAGAGAACATTTTTAGAGCATTCTACTACACTGGACGGTCACATCTTTGTACAAAACAAAGTGTTTCCACACTTTAAAGAGGCCATGCCATGGTATTCTCAAGTCTTTCAGAGTAAATTATATCCATATAAATGATCATATATTACCTTTGGAACACTAAAAAACAATTATTCATGAAATAATTATTTATTAGTTGTTTTTGAGTATTTATAAGTTATTTTTGTTAACTATTTTTACTGCCGTATCGCTCCTTGACGGTGCCAACCATTTCACTATGTCATTCTAGAGCCATCCTCGCCATCATGTCACCCACTAAAAAAGCATCCAACCTTTATTTTATTGATGGAGATACAGTGTAGCTCGGGTGTTTATCCCCAACATTTTGCACAGACAGAATGATGATGGCTGATGGGTTCATTTTTTGGTGAAATTCAGTCAAAACAATGTAGACAACATTAGATGAACATTTCGGAATTTATTGAAATTTTTCGATCTTTGAACATCTTCTGTTGCATTCAAGATTGATTGTGGGATAAATTGCATTGTTTCTTATATTTTTGTTTGTTTGCTTTTGCTGTTTTTATTTTTCTTTGTTTTATTATTGTTCTTTTTCGAAAATAAAATGATTAAAAATAAATAAATAAATAATAATAAAAAAATGATGAGAACTTTGTTCTGATTAGCACTGGCTGTCAACTTTCTGTTCTCTTTTTTTTTCACGTACCTTTCTGCCTTGCTCAATAATCCACGTTCAAACCAGTTATGTAACTCATGTCTGGCTTTTCCACCAGGAAATAGTCTTCTCCCTGTCTCCACCAGAAAATAGTCAGCTCCCTTTCTTGTGAAGCTAGCTAATTACCGCTAGGTTCGTGGAGAAAGTGTTAGCCTTGGTAGCCTTTTTGAGGATTACTCAGAAATGCGTGAATGGATCAAAATACCGCTTTGACACTTAAAAGCTTAAAAAGTGGATTTTTTCATGGTTTGGTCACTTTAAATATTAAATTATAGTAAAATAAACCTGCAATGTTGCAATCCAAATAGTATTTTACAGTATCAATATCTATTTATTTTTAAGTGATTCTTAATGGCATAGGTGAATTTGATGAATAATTTGCCTCAGACAGATCCATCTGGTTGAATCGTACGAATAAAAATTGATTCATCGATTTAGTCGATTGCACTTCTGTTTTGTACATGATGTTCTTTGTGAGCTGGAGACCACTCTGTCGCTCATTTTGCTTCGTCTTTTTACCCAGGATTCCTCCCAGCCCTCGCCCTTGGCTCTGCTTGCAGCCACTTGCAGTAAGATCGGAGGGCAGGGAGGAACAGAGGCGACCCAGGCCCAGGCGGGTGCCCAACAGATCCAGGTTCAGGCGGGTCAAATCCAGCTGCAGGCGGGTCAGCTACAGGGTCAGATAGTGGTGGACGCCGCTGGGGGTCAGGCTCTGGTGCCCCAGCAGCTGGAACTGGTCCCAGCTCAGTTCACGGGGAACGGTTGGCAGATCATCACAGCGGCGCCTGCCATGGCCAAGGAGAACGCCAGCCAGCCCGTCGCTGTGACAGTGGCCACCACTGTGGCTAACGACAGCTCACCTGTTGGACGGAAGGTGATGGTTTTGAAGAATGGGTGGCTACTTTTCAAACCATTTTTGTACTCATTTGATCGTCTTCTGCCTTTACAGATAAAAGCAGCAGGTGGGAGTAACAGTGTGACAGCAGGTCAGCCACAGCAGCAGCAGCAGCAGCAGTACCAGATCATCCAGGTTCAAAACCTTCCTAATGCTGCTGGCGGTGTCCAATATCAGGTCATCCCCCACCTGCAAACTGCAGATGGGCAGCAAGTACACATTAGCCCCCAGCCTGCTTCCATTGGAGCTCTGCCTGAGCAGGTTCAGCTTATCCAGAACCCGAACTCTGGCCAGACTCAGGCCATCCTTCAGCCAGCCAACCAGCAGACTATCCTCCCAAGCACAACCAATCAGACCGTCCCGCTGCAGATCCGTCCAGCACAGTCCTTTCCTCTTCAGCTGCAGACTCTACAGGGCTCCCAGCCCCCTGTCATGACCACAGTACCCATAAACCTCGGTGGCATGACCCTGGCTTTACCTGTAATCAATAACGTTGGAGCGGGCGGGGCCGTTCAGCTCATCCAATCGGCAGATGGCACATTTTCCGTTGCTAATGGCAACCAGCTGGTAACAACAGCTGTTTCTGGAGCTGCCCCTGCTCCAGCTGCAACTGGATCCACAGTGGCAGCGGCAGCTGAAGGCGACAGCGTGTCAGAGGTGGCTCAAGTCGTTTCTACGGGATCAGCCGACTCACAGGTTCAGAGCAGCGAGGCCGATTCTCAGAACCAAAACCAAGCCAACGGGCTGCAGAATCAGACCGATGCCGTCGGGACCATCCAGCAGGTGATCGTGGGTCAGGTTGGGCACCAGCTGGTCCAGCAGATCCAGCTGCAACCCCAAGCCCAGAGTCAGGGTCAGCCGCAGAACCAGCAGCAACCTCAGCAGATTCAGACCCTCCAGCTGGCGCCAGGACAAACTCTGCAGCCCATCCAGGCCATCCAGAATCCAGCCCAGGTTCTCATTCGCACTCCCACTCTGTCACCGTCGGGGCAAATCACCTGGCAGACGTTGCAACTTCCTGGAGGAGTGTCACTGCAGGGCGGCCTCGGGGCGGCTGTGCCGCAGCAGCTGACGCTGGCCCCGGTTGCAGGGGGAACGGCGGTGGGTGGTGGGGGGCTGGTATCCCTGAGCGGCGCTCCCTTGACTTTGAGTGCAGCTCAGATCAACCCGGGCTCAGGGGTGCAGACCGTCAGCATCGCAGGACTGGGCACTGCTGGGGTTCAGGTGCAGGGGGTTCCTCTCACCATCACTGGTCTGCAGGGTAAGTACATAGCGACACGTATCTAGAAGACTTTTAAATCAAGTTTGGTACCAGTTCCCACTTCAAATAAAATAGTACAAACATCTATCCTGCTTAGAAAATTTGCATTTTCGTCTCTCAGAACTGTTGGAGATCTTTTTTTTTTCTTCCCTACACAACATTACTGTTTTCAAATTTACCTTCAGGTCAAACACAGGGTCAGGATGGGGTCAAAGTTCAGTCCTCTCCAGTGACGGTCACTGTGGGCAACATGGCCTCAGGTTCGTCCCTGAGTCCGGATCAGCTCGGCTCAGTCCAGAGCTCCTCAGATCAGGAGGGCCAGCCCAGCAAGCGGCTCAGACGTGTCGCATGCTCCTGTCCGAACTGCAGGGATGGAGAGGGAAGGTATGGATAAAAAACACCATGCAGGCACAGAAGGCTTAACAGCTTGTTACAAAGTACAGAAGACATTTTAAAGAGCAGGATAGGTCTTAATCTGGGCAATTTCATTTTCAAGTAGTATTTATTGAAATGTGAAGCTTCATTTAAAGTTCCATTCTGATCAGAAATACATTAATAATCTATAAATGTTTTGAAGATTTTCATATTAATCTGATACAGTTCACATACTGTAAAATGTATTAATGAAATAATAATGAGATTGTTAATAACATACAGTGTTACGTTGATTCTCAAACTGAAAAGCTCCAAAATTGTCTCCCCTGGAGGGCATTTGAGTTTGGCCACTAGGTGGCGATCGTGCTATAGCATTACAGCTTATTCCAGAAGAGGAAGAAAGCATGAGCAAAAAAACATTTTAGGACCACTAATAGTTACTTTAAAAATACCTCCTTAAAAGATTTAAAAAAAAATCATGCCTGTGAGTTTATGAAAATGTTCATTTAGTCAATCGTTAGCGTTAGCCGTCCTATGGGAAATCCCATTATACGTTAGCATCAAGCTAGCAGACTTTAGCAATTTTAAGCTTAATTTTCTCTATATTTCTCCTCTATTTTCAGAAAAAAATGCCACAAGAACATGTTAAGAACACACATTTCATTCTTTAATAGCTTATATCTCATAAATTATTTTTTATATGTTTATGCTAAATTTATCAGAGCAAAAATTAAGTAAAATACAAGAACCTGCTCCAAGATATGTTTTTACCAGTCATTGCATTTAGTTACCCACTGTGATGGAAATTGGGTTTCGATGTTTAACATGTTCTTTTGGCACTTTTCTAATGATAGAAATTTTTTTATTATTTTGTAGTAAATCAAAAGATGATTAGAGTGAGTTGTCTCAAAAAGATGAGCAAATCAAAATCAGATTTTTGACAGACTGTAGAATTATTTTATTTAAAAATAATATATATTTTTAAAGATAATGAACCGATTTACCTTGTAGAAACAGTGGAGATCCCACCAAGAAAAAGCAGCACATCTGTCACATGGAGGGCTGTGGGAAGGTTTACGGAAAGACGTCCCACCTAAGGGCGCACCTGCGCTGGCACACGGGCGAGCGGCCGTTTGTATGCAACTGGATCTTCTGTGGCAAGAGGTTCACCCGAAGCGACGAGCTGCAGAGACACCGGAGAACACACACAGGTACGACAAAAACAAACACTTCATAGTGTTTTTATAAGAAGACATGTTTTTAAAATGTTTTAGTTTGCAAGAGTTGTGTTTTTTTAAATCAGCATAGAACCCAAAAATTGAAATCTGTTTCCTTTGTGTTCCCCAGGAGAAAAGCGCTTCGAGTGTCCCGAATGCTCCAAGCGTTTCATGCGCAGCGACCATCTCTCCAAGCACATCAAGACCCACCAGAACAAGAAGAGTGGAGCAGCCGTGGCAATCATCACCACCGAGGACATGGAGGACGACGCCGCCGAAGGCTTGGCCGACTCCCCTCAGATCGTCTCCGTGGGCTCCTGCGACCCCACCACACCCACCGCCTCCAACCACTTGGAGGAAGAAGAGGACGAGGAGTTTGAATAGATGATGGACGTCTGTTACATCGCCGAACTGACTTCCAGTTTGCTTTTTTTTTGTTTTCAGAGATCTTTGCAGGAAGTTTTTTTTTCTTAGATTTTACATAATTTTCTCGCTCCTGAATAGAAAGTTAAAGAGACGGGATCACCACGGACATATAAAATATAGAGATCACGGTCTAAAAATTAATATATAACAAATCAAGCTTAGACTGAGTGTATGAAAAAGATTAGTTTGGCATTTTACTAAATGATAGTAAGGAAGAAATTCAAAGAGATTAGCACAAGACAGGGACCTGCTGAATTCCAAACCCAAATCAGCAGCATTTTTCTAAAGAATCTTAAGGCTCAGTCTGAATTCTTC
This sequence comes from Oryzias melastigma, assembly GCF_002922805.2. Lineage (NCBI taxonomy): Eukaryota > Metazoa > Chordata > Actinopteri > Beloniformes > Adrianichthyidae > Oryzias > Oryzias melastigma. The sequence continues at coordinate 9,579,521 of NC_050522.1, forward strand.
CCTTCTCCCTACCTCTAGATTTACCCCTCCAAAAGGAGAATTATGGAAAAATAGTCTCTCATACTTCAGACATCACTTTTGCTTGATGACATCACCAATACTTGCCGGATAGCTAGCGTTAGCGTGGACATGCTACAACAAAAAGTCATTCCTTACATTTATGTAAGTAATGACTTTTTATGTACATTAATGTCAGTAATGGGCTTTATATCCCTCCGCTTGGAGGGTGGGATCTTAACTATTTCGGACACCACTTGCACTACAAACGCCCCTTTAAATCGAGCAGTAGGGAGAAGGGAAGGATTCGGATTGGGCCTAACTCTATGCACACAGTTGCTTTCTTTCGTGTTTCTACCTGTCAAGCAGTGCTGAAGGTCAATCATGGTGCAGGACAGTTGCAGATCGGCTACAGAGCGGTGACAGCTTTGGGGAAACTGTGTGTGAATGAATGTGCATCTGTATTCCTGTGTTTTTTTTTTTTTTTTTTACCTACCAGAAGTTTAATCTGCGGTAGTCTTCGGGTTCGATTCAGGTGTTGATTTTTTTTAGATTAATCAACAAAAAATATCCGTTGGGGAATGATTAAAAAAAAAAAAAAAAGAAAAGCACATTTAAAAAGATTTATGATGCATTCCTATTGAGGCGTGATGGCCATTAGAAAGAAACATTTCTATAGAGTTAAGAAAAACAATCTAGCTTTCTACAACTTTGTTTGTGTAGTAAAAGCAATACTACAATGACAATCCAACTGAAACCTTGTTTACAATGTCAGGGGAAGTTTTGTTCAACGGTTTGCCCTCTCAGATGCTGTCATCTGGTTGCTGAGAGGCGTCGGAGGCAGATCTGCAGAAGTCCCGTGAGTCGGCGCCAAAAACGGCTTCAGGATTTAAAAAAAAAAAAAAGGGTTTGTCAGATGGTAGCATTGTCGCTGATGGTACATGGTGCCTCCTGTGCTCCGGTGAAGACCCCCCCTCTGTCCTTCTTTAACCCCGTCACATGACCCATGTACCACAATTGCCTTAACACAAGCTGTTGTACAGAGGGCACTTCAGAGGGAGCCGGGTGAGGAAAGCGGAGAGCGCAGGCAGGCCGAAAGAAAAGCAAGAAGAGCGGCGTCGGGTTTTGATTTGTTCGGGTATAACAAGAGGTTATCTGCTGGTGTTGCTCTGTTAGTTCAACTCACACATTCTTTTTAAGAAAACAACATTTTATAGAATTTATTAGCAGTTTTAACACCTAAGTGTGTCAGTACACAAGGCCCGTCTGTTTATGGCTAATTTATTATTTTTATTTTGTCAGATTTGTCTTTTGCTGAAGTTGTATTTGTGTGTGTTGTTTCTAAGGTTGCATGTTTCAGTTTTTTGCACTAGTGCTGCTTCTCTTCTTTACTATTTGTGCTTAAGTTTTTTTTTATATATATACATCTCACCACTGGGTTTTCTCTATTCTTTTTCTCTCTGCGCCATGTGTTTTTTGGAGGAAAAATAAAAAAAAAACCTTAAAAAAAACTTATGTTGCTTCAAGTTGATACCAAACCAATTTAGATGTTTTTGGTAACCTTTTGTGTGACGGAGGTTGTTTTTTCTTCTTTTAGTTTGGGTACTTTGTAGTGACATCTCATTTGTAAATCTTTTTCTAAAGATGTTTGTTCGTCTCCATGATGTTTGATAAATGGGTTTTTTGCCAGGTTAGCCTCAAAGGCTCCACTTGATCGATATTTTTAAAACTGGTTTGTACAAATGTGTTGTCAGTTGAAAAAAAAAGGATATCTTCATGCAGAAAATATGCTTTGCCTGCATAAACCTTGACAATAAAGTGAGTCTTAAATTTCTCTTGTTAACCTGGTTTTTGCATGCATTGTTAAAATAGAGAGATAAAATACGATCAAAATGAAACCTGTTCTACCCACCACCTGCCCTCACATCCATACATGCCCCTCCCCCACCCTTCCTGCCCATGCCACCCTAGTCACAAATTCATAAAAAAAATTAAATGGCGGCTTTTCTGTAGGTTTAATCTCCATAGCAACCATTATATTTTTTTGTCGCCTGGGGGTGACAAATAGCTCTATGTCCTTTTTAAAAGAATCAGCAAAAGTAACATTTTCAATTTCCTTGACAACCAAGGTTTTTTGTTTACCACAGCCACATTCCTAATACAGTCACATAGAATGTTAAGTCGTTTTGTTCAGTTTGAGTCGGGGATTTATGTATTAAATTTTCATAACATTCTGGTAAAAACTGTGCAAGCAGCAGGGAAACGCCACTTTTGCAAACTCGCCACGCTAACACCGATCAAAATCTGCAAACTTTTTTTCCAACACTTTTTCCCCAAGTTGCTTCTCAATGATGCTCAAGGATTTAGGAGGCGATAGATGAAAATCTCTAGGAGGAATTTGAATTTGTTGAAGGTACCTGTATAACTAAAGTTCTTTTTTTTAAATTCAAGATCTCAGCCTATTCCCGGGGTCAAAGGTCAACATATATTTTTATTTTGGTTGCTGGCTTTAACCTGGCTGTTTCTGTTTGAGATTTGATGAAGATCACTCAACAGTTTCCTTTTTCCATATTGTGCAAAAATTGCCACATTTCACATTTGACTGCAAAATGGCTACCAAGTCGTAGGTCTTGTGGCCAAATTTTAAACTTCCTTCGGATATCTCCGTCACATGTGCCTTGGTTTTGCTTTTTGATATTTTGAGCTCCTTAGAGATCTTAGCCCCATTCCTGTTTTGACATTTTCACTTGTTCTGATGTCATAATTTTCTTTCTTTTTTTGTCATTCACTATGGCTGAAATTAATTTTCACTGGGTACTGGCTGTGTTCAAATTTTGAACATATTGTGGCCTTGGTCAAAGTTTAGCTCAAATGCGCTTTAAAAATAAGAATTTTGAAAACAATCTGGTCCTTGCAGTCCAGGACTGCTGTGTGACAAAATAATGCAGCAAGTAGATTTATAATATATTTGAAATAGTCCTGTAAACTACGAAGAAGCACTTCTCAACACGAGTGAGTGTTGGGAGAAAGGTCATGCTTTCAGCTTTACAAAAAGCATCACTAAACAACAGCCTCTCTGACTCAGGTTTTCTTTGAAGCACTTCAGATCTATAAAATAAAGAAATTTGAGACTGAAAGCCTGACCTTCTGCTTTGTAACACATTCCAACACAGAAGTCAGACAGAAGACGCAAGACCTTTTCACATCCTTGTTCATAATGAGGCATCCCAATAACTCCCCGACTACTAGCAATAGAAATGTGTCCTCTGTAGAAGATATTTCTAAACCTGAATATCTCCTGATCACTGCATACTAACGAATTTACTCCTTCTGGTAACTACAGAGGATATTTGGGGCTTTTAAATTATATCAAATATGAAGGGGAGGGGCTCCAACAATTGTAGTTTATACAGATTTGGAAAAGTTGGTAGTCAGTGATAAATGTTGATTATTATCTCTATTGACTACTAATAAAATCCTGACATTTGGATTAATTTGGTGTGAGAAGGGAAAAAATAAATCCTTTGTTAATTTAAGGACAGAAAAGGAATGCACCATTCAATATAGATGATGAAGTTCAACATTTTGATCTGAGCTTAAGGGAATATGTTTTTCAAGATTTATTAAGATGAAAATTACTTATAAACAGATTTAGAAGAAAAATGTGTGATTAACTTTTTTTAAAGCAAAATTTGTTAAATAAGTTTAGTTATTCAAGTTTAGTAGCAACAATTCAAGTTAAGTTTATGAAGCTATTTTTAAAAAAGAAAGCAATTTAAGTTGTGAGTTGCAACATGTGGAAAAAATATTTTCAATAAAGGCAGTGAATTTTTGCAAACAGAATATTCAAAGCAGTGTTGCAGTCATAAATATGATAACAGGAGTGTCGTTCTGGTGCTATAAAAGTCAAGTTCCAAAAGGTGAAAGTGCAAAAAAAAAGCCTTTATTATTACTTTAAGAGGATATAAACATTTGAAACAAAAAAATACAAACATTTTGCCTTTATTAAGATGCTTAAGGGGGAAAAGAGCAAAAACAATCAGCAGTTTTTACAGTATAAATGGACTTTATTCCACAGTTCTTCCTGATATTCTAAAATATATTAATCAGTTAATGTTATATTTCCGATTTAAAAGGCAATATATCCCCAAATGTCCAGGTATTTTAAGTGTATTTTAGCAAATAAATGTACAATTCAGCACTGAATGGGTTAGAAGTCCCAAATCTGATCTGGGGTGGCCTGATTTGAAATTAAAATGAGAAACATATTTACTTTCATGAATAAGTATTGTTAGAGGTGATTGATGACAGAAGTAGAAAACCTTGAAAACAGTTCTAACTTCTCTTTTCCAAATGTTCTATTGGTCCAAAATAGAAAAAGAAACAAAAAACATTTTGGCAAATGAAAAGCTTCACAAAAAATATCTGTGATAAAAAATTTGTTTAATCATATACTTTATTAACAGTGGGGCAAAAGTTTCCAACTTTTAAAAACTAGTTTGTTTAGAACGATTCCCAAAACACAAACATCAGACAAAATATTATTCCTAAAAATATGGAAACTCAAACAATAAAAGTATCTCTACCTCTCTATGGGCCTTTACAAAACGAATATACAAGTCAAGAACATGTAAAGGTGCTCAACTTTACAGTGACTTTTTTTAAAAGTATGAAAAAATATTTGATCTAACGCCTTTATGTGCAGTAAAACAACATCTGGAGCCCCTTTGGAGAACCAGAACCCACTCCAGTGCCGGCTGTCCACTTTCCTCCACATCACTGCAGCTCCTTCTGAATACTGCAAGAGAGAGGACACAAGTTTTAGCTTTTAGGATCAACTACTCAAAGCTTTAGGATTACAAATTTCAAAGCCGCAAGAATCTACCTTTCCAGATACTTGTGGACGTTGTCATGGCCATTGTAACGGGCTAAACCCACAAGGATACCTGTGGCACAGCGGCCCTCCTTCTTACGACACAGACTGCAATTGCACACTCCCCGGCAAATGGGACACGACCATGTCTGAAATAAAAGCAAATGTTAAAAAGTCAGTGTTAATAAGACTTAAAGTTGGTGTTAGAAGTGGACTTCACTAAATGTAGGTTTTCACTGCCTCTGTTATGAAATTATGCTCCATCTAGTGCTGCCACAAACGATTATTTTAATGGATGATTTTTTTTTCCGATTAGTCGACTAATCGTGTCATGCGCAAACTGGATGTACAGCTCATATCTTAACCATCATTAGCTTTAAATTGACTAAAAACTAGATATATAGCATTACCTGAAATAATGCTAGTGCGAATGCTGTAAGCTGAATTTGGCTGCTGAAGATGCAAATGCTGATAGCTGAAGATGCAGAAATTGATCACTGAAATCGCTGAAAACGCTGAAGCTAAGAGCTGAAAACGCTGAAGCTAAGAGCCAGCTAAAATATTGCAAAATGCAAAATTAGCCTAAAAAACTGAAAAAAGCCTAAGTTAGCCAAAACAGTTAGCTAAACTCCAAAATAGCCACAAAAAACTCCATTCGGCGCCCTTGTTGACCTATGGTGGAGTTCACACCAGACGTAAAGCGTCGCGGTCCTCCACAGCCGTCTTACGCAGTGCAGCGATCGTTTCGGTGCCTGGTCTATTTTTTGCGCAAGTTGCAAGTGATCTGCGTCAATTCTGGCAGGAAGTTACATCAAGACATGATAAAATCCAATCAATTTTTAAGATATAACCAATTTTTCCCATGGCGATTGGCAAATGCGGTCATATTTTTGTATCTTAACAGACTTTAGAGATGAAAATACAGTATTCCTCTCTTATTCCCAGGGGTAAGAGACCAGAGACCTCCACGAATCTGCGAAGAGGGATAACCTCCATCTCACCCTCCGCAGCCAAATAATCTGATTCACACTCATCAAAAACACCTCTGATCATGCTTTGTATACATTTATCAGAAAACATTGGAGTATTTGGTGGGGAGAATACAGAAGTTTTCCTAAACAAGATTATAAATAAAACATAAAAAAAAGCTTGTGGTTTTTTTACTCAATGTGGCCAGCACCCAACTGTCCTGGTTCTGGTTTGCAACCTGGGGATTGGGGATCACTGCTATGGATGACATCTCTAAACTTGAATATCTCCAAAATATTGAATACTAATAAATAAATTCATTTTGGCATCTACAGTGGACATTTCAATTATGCCAGATCTGAAGAGGTGAATTGTAGTTTTTGGTAGACTTAATAAGAATTTGGATAGACAAGATTTTTCAGTCAGGAAAATATGGTTTTGTCAATAACTAGACAGGAAAAGAAATAAAAATATGTTACCAAAAACAACTAGTATGCTGACCTATTTATGCGTTTGCGGTCTTGTGTACAGATTTTATATATTTTGTCATTGCACTCCCCAAAGTGAGAGAAAGGCGCCTCTGTTTACACACTGACCGGGTCGAGCAGCACGGTTCGCACGTCCTCTCCGTATCTGTTCTTTAGGCACGGTCCACAGAACTGGCCTTTGCCCCCTCCACAGAATCCGCTGCGACACACCGTTTTGGTGTCCATAGTCTTTTGCCTGCACTGGTGGCAGGAGCTGCCCTGGAGGTAAAAAAAGCAAACAGAGTCAAGAAAATCCTACAAATATTTAAGACGTTAATGAGGAAGTGGTGCAGAATTCCTCACGTTGTCTTTGTCCCAGATCTTATCTTTGGCACGGTATGCTATGTTGTCCAGATCCTCTTCGGTGATCTCTTCCACGGACTTCACAACATACGAACTCCTCCTGGAAAACTGGCCCATTATCTTTCTCCGCTTCACGCCAACGCAATCCTCATCCACCTGTCCAGCAGCAACAGGTAATGAAACCCGTTTAGGCAAAACAGCAGGATTTATCAGCATAAGGTGCAGGACGTGTGCCGTACCTCCATCAACCTCTTGATGTCCACCTCCCTGTGGCTTCTCCGCATAGCCGGCTCGCTCCTTTCCTCAACTGCAAAGTTCTCGGGAGGACGAGCCTTGCGGGACGGGTTCCTCCTCTCTGACCCAACGTCTGGTTCCCGCCTGCGCTTCTGGGGCGATGTTTTCTGCGGTGTTCGCTTTTTCTTAGAAAAGGGGGTTCGTTCGCATTTCAGCAAAGTAAGGGTGTTTGCCGTATTGGTCACATTTCGTGTGGGTTCTGTCTCTTTTAACCCGTGTTTATGTTCTTTAATTGATGGAGCACGGTGGAGTTATAAAAAAAAAATCAATCAAAATGATACACTAATAAAGGTTTGTTTAACCACATTGCTGTGCAACATAAAAAAATGTTCTAACATGGTTATTTAAGTCTATGGTATTCAAGTTGAGGTGACCATTTTTGTGCATGTAAAACAGGGAAAGTGCTGCTGTCGAGAGCTGTGAATAATAACCCGTCAAAGTTAAAGACCCACTCCAATAAAACTGTGTTTTTAACATCTTCTTGTGACATTTTCCTGATGATGGAAGATGAATAAATTAAGCGTAAAATTGCATTTCTGAGCTAAAAAAATGCTGTTTGAAAAAGAGTTTAATTTTTGTATTATTATAATCATTCTTTGATAAATACAATCTGCACAAATAGTTTTTAATGAGAATATTGTAAAAAAAATAAATTCTTCCATTAACAAATGAAGATTATTTTTACTTATTACTTTTTGTATTATTACAATAATTCTTTGATTAATATAGATCTGCACAAATTTTCTTCTAATGATAATATTTAGATTATCGTTACTGATTAATATAAATATTTGTCTGTAGATGTTTTGACATTTGATTACATTGATTATATTAATGATTCTTCATAACCTGAATTTATTATTGTAGTGTACAAATATTTGATATTAAGTCCTGAACTGGATATTGGTAATTCATGTAGAGAAAATGGTATGGTCGAACCGGGGTGGGATTATATAAGTTCACTTCCCCCCACTCCGTTTCAAGCGATCTACTTTGATTCAATGTGAGGTTATTTTTTTTCATCTATTATTCCTGATTGCTTGAAATACAAAATTTCATTCATTCATTCATTCATTCATTCATTCATAATAAAAAACACACTGGGCAGGTCAAAAACTGGAGGACTAGATTGGCATCTGGATCAGAATTGTATGGGTGGATAACTCAAATATTCCTCGCCGTTTTTGTTGCACCGATAATGTTAGGTAGTAAACTTTATGTTTGGCCTTTTATGTGACGTAACTTTTTCAGAAACAACTTTGTACTGCTGGGTTCACTCTGAAGAAATCAACATATTAAATTGCGATAAAAGTGTAAACAGTCTTTATTTGACTCAAATCTTTCACATTAAGGTCACAGGTGATTGCTTATCTTGCACATTTTTTAAATCATTTTTCATTGTCTTTTGGGAACAGTGGTTCTCCATGAGCTCAGGGAGCTTGTGCGTATGCACAGATAATGAAACAGAGGGAAGAATTGCCAGATCGTCGTCCGTTCATAGCCGGGCCCCTAGCCCCTGTCGTCAAGTACCCACGCTGCCACCGTCCGATTTCTAAAAATCGGACGGTGGCAGAGGGACAGCAGTAAAGGACAAAAGGGTGGAAGTTTAAAATGGGACGATTATCAGAAGATTTTGGGAGTCTCCTATCACTCAGTTATCGCACTACTGCCTTCCTGCCACACATCTGTCACAGGAATGCCACCGCATGACCTCCAAAAGTCCCTGGGTGCCTGTTGCCCAATGTAAAAAAAGACTTGTCCAGTCACCGCTCAATTTTGACTTTTTCTTTAAACCTGCTGCAGCCCAATTTTGCTGAAGGAAAATGGCATTTAGGTCACAGCACAGTGGCATTTTGGCATATGTGACCACATTAGTGTCACCTTCAAGTCCTAATCCAAACATTGTTTGATCTGTTTCAAAAACGTTCCCAGCAGCCTTCTAAGGCATATTTCTCTGCAGAATGTCAGAAGTTCATTAGAGATTCACCTCTCGAGTTGTGGGCGGGACTGTAGTCACAGTTCCATTATTTCCCATCATCCATTTGTTTATACTCTCTCCTGCTAGCTTTCAGCCCCCCACACACCCAACCTAAATTACAGCCAGATACCAGCTCAGACAAGGAAAATGAAGATCCATTGGTCTGCAAGTGGGTGCATCCGAATGCAGTGGAGCAGGGAGCTTGTGGACCACACAGCATATATTCTACATCACAAGTACAATCTTTTTCAAATAACCTTTTTGTCTGCTCCTGATTTACAACAATTTGAATTAAGAAATATTAAAAAAATAAAATTTTAAGTATAATTTTCTTTGGATATGTCCTTAATCATCAGGAAAAATGTCAAAAACACACTTTTTGTTGAAGTGGGCATTTAACTCTGGGCGAGCAAAAGTATTTACCATATTTGAAATTTGTCACATTTATTTTAGTGTTGTGGGTCCCTGGGTAAAGTCTCACACGTCTTAGGAATGAGTGGACCAAAGGCCAAGAGTACAGTATCATTACTTATTTTTTTAAGTAACTTCTTCTTCTCAAATTCCTACTTTTTCAGCCATTTTCAAGCATGTTCTTAAGATCTTCCTGTGTTTTTTCCCCAGTTTGTTGCATAAAGCATTGTTTGAAATAAGAGAAAAATACTATAATTGAGTATGTGTTGTCATATCTTGATCTATTTTTTATGAGAAATACTTTTCATTGGGTATTTTTAAATGGCTGAAAATTCCCGGCAAAAGTGATGATGTAGCTTTTTATAGCGAAAGTGTTTCTAGGGTTAATATGAGGCAAATTGTTAGACATTTTTTTTCACAGTATGGGGAGAAAAATGTGCTCCCACCTGTTTGGGGCTGGGCAGTGTGAGGTCAGC
>NC_050522.1:9589393-9607713 GCF_002922805.2 Oryzias melastigma
GAACGTTAGTCAAAAGTAACAAAAAGTATTATTAAAAAAAAGCTTGAAAATACACTTAATACAAAGGAAACAGGAGCAAAATCTTTCCGACTTTGATACCATGGCTTTGTTTTCCTGGATGTTCTTATTTCGTTTGTTCAGACTCTGAGACAGAACATCCGTTTTGTCCTTTTCTGCCTCCTCTTCTTCCTCCTTGTACTGTTGTTCATTCCTCGCTCGTCTTCCCCTGCGTCTCTGTGATGGCGCATCGCCTTTAACTGCCGTTTTACATTTTTCCTCTTGCAGTTCTTGCTTGGTAGAAGATGCTCTTTTAATTGGAAACCTAAGAAACAATAATTATTTAAAGAACAAATTCTGCATGAATGATTACTTTTATTTCTGGAATTATTCGTGTCAAACCTTAGAGCAACTAAGAGGCTCCTCCTCTTTTGTTGGGAGGCCTCCTCTCCATCAGAATAGAAGCCAGTGTCCACGTCACTGCCCTCCGAATCCACCACCTTTAAAGAAAGAACATTCTGGTTATTTTGGTTGAACAACTATGACGATTTTCATCCAAATATTAGAATTTAATACTTTTTTCTGCTTGTTAAAGCTCAATTGGTCCTCCTCATCTTCACTGAAACCTTCAAACTCCTCCTCTGAGTCTGACTGGCTGAACAGGCGAGCCAGCTCAGCAGTTATAAACTTGGATTTGAAACATGGAGCCTGTTTGAAAGAGATAGCTGTGTTAGTACAAGTCCGAGCTCGATAAATTCATTCGCTCAGGATGCTGGAAATGCTCAGAAATGTCCATCAGTGAACACCTTACACCACAAATGGAGGGTAGTGAGAACGGTGCGTGTTGCTCTGCTGGGTCATGAGGAACCTCACCAACAGAACAAAGGCCGTCTGTCACTTATTATGTAGAGCTGGAAGCAGCAAAGACCAGCTGAACTATGAGACCGCCTTATCAGCACAGGAACTTATGTGCTGCAGGACCCATCAGATCAACGACAAGATGAAGTGGAAAAGGAAAAAAACAAAGACCCTGCTCTCACTACACCAGTTATACTTCCCCATTGCTGAAGTACCCCAGCTGAATGTCAATATCGTTTATATTAAAGTGCAACTGAGTTTTTATACAGTTTTTATGCATGTTTTCAATTTTTTAATACTCTTTTAACTATTGTTGTTTTTTTTGTTTTGTTTTTTGTGTGTTTTTATTGACTTATTTAAAAGGAGCAAATGACAGCCATGCATCTCAGGATCCAAAAAGTATCCATCAATCCCGGTGTGTGTGTGTGTATATATAAATTAATCTTTCTTAGTATTTATCTTAGTATCTACTAATCTAAGTCTCTATCTATCTTAGTATCTCTCCGTCTAAGTATCTATCTTAGCATCCAAGTGTACATCTATATTAGTATCTATTTTAGAATCTTAGTATTTATCTAACTAGTATCTATCTATTTTAGTATCTAAGTATTTATGTGTCTAAGTGTCAATTTTAGTATCTAACTTTGAATCTTAGTATTTATCTAAGTGTCTATTTGTCTTCCTAGGTATCTATCTTAGCATAAATCTTAGTGTCTATCTATCTTAGAGTCTTAGTATTTATCTGGCCAAGTGTCTATGTAAATATTTATGTTAGTATTTATCTGTCTAAATATCTATCTATCATAGTATCCAAGTATTCATGTGTCTAAGTGTCTATTTTAGTATCTCTCTGTCCAAGTATCTATCTTAGCATCTATCTATTTTCGGAATCTTAATATTTATCTGTCAAAGTGTTGATCTATCTTAGGATGTAAGTATCTATCTTAGTATTTATTTGTCAATTTATCTATCTATCTTAGTATCTATTTTGGTATGTAAGTATTTATGTGTCTAAGTGTCTATTTTGGTATCTAAGAATCAATCTTAGTATCTATCTGTCTCAATATATATTTTAGTATCTAAGTAATAATGAAAATATTTTTTGAATATCAGTCTATCAGCCCCCAAAATAAGGCAATACATTTTCAATGGTCAAAAATAAACTTTAATATTACTATTATTAAATGTAAGCTTTAACTTCTGGTGGATTAAGATAAAAAACTTCTTATGGAGACAAACTAGACAACATAACTTCACTTCGACTGTAGAACAAATCATCTTCATCACTTATTTAAAATATTAAAGTGAATAATAAACTTGTAAAGCAGACACAAAAGACAAATCATAGGTTGCATAAATTTACCAAAAATCTGCCTTTTCAGATAATCTATGGCGAAACCAGCGTTGTTCATTCATTGTTTGCCTACGATAAAACCACTACAAAACATCGCCAAAATAAATCCAGATGGACTGAATACTTACATTCGGCACGGGGGTCATTCTGAAATATTTGCACGACAAAGTAAACTGTACTCTGTAATCTAAAAACGGGCACAAAGAGAAGATTTAAAAGTCGACATGCAAACTTTGGTGATCGAAAGAGTCTGAGCCGCTTGAGGTGTGTCTGCTGGGTTTGTACATGGATCTACTATAACATTAGGGGTTTCTCTTCGTCTTTTTGTGGCTTAGAATGCAATAAACATACAATGAAAGCGCACAGTTGTTGTATTTAAAACTGTAGCCACCTTTTCTTTATTTCGTAAGAACAATTTTATTATTTAAAAAAAGCTCCCCCCTCTACTCAAAATGGTAAAGTCCGCCACTTCGCGCGAAAACTCTCCTAGGGCGTGACCAGACAGGACTGATTTTTGATATATTTTTTTTTCTTTTCTACTTTTACGGTATAAAAATGACAATAACCGTTTGTTCGTTTTATTTTATAATTAATATATTTACTTTTTAATGTAAAATGAGTATTAAGTATTTAGTTGGAGTGACGTGTGTGCTGAATTTAGTCTACGTTGACACCTCTAAAAGGTGAGTTTTATTACACTGACATGGTGCACTAAGGAGACCTTGGCAGCAAGTGTAAGAGTACTTCAAGTATCTTTGCTAAAAGTTAGGCAGTATACTTGAATACTTAAATTATATATATAGGCTATAGAATATTGTAAATATTCCATAGTCTACCCCTAGAAGAATGTTGTCTCTTTATTTGTAGTATACTCACTAAAAATTAGGTAGTATGCTTGAAGTTGTACTTCATATACTACGTTTCTATATATATTGTGAATTTAAAATATTCCAATATACTAATATAGTTTTCACTTATTACACTACTACACTACACACACGTGACCTATAAACTTACACTCAAGTATACTTAATAAAAATAAACTTCAGTACTACTTTTTGATAAAGTAGGATATAGATTATAGAAGCAGCTCTTGTCTTTTCAGACCACAATTATCTTTACCAATCTAATACATGTTCATATCTTTTTGTTTACTATAAATTTATTTGCAATAAGTGATTAAAACAACAAATATATTCCCTACTTTTGCTTCAAGTTAAAATACATGCTAATAATTTTCCTAAAAAAGAATGGTTAGGGATTCAACAATAATCAATCTTATATTTCAAAATGTATGAAACATATTTTTTATTTTTTTTAAATACTGACAAATCCCTCCTAACTTTTTAAGACTACATTTTAAGACTTAAGTTATATATTTTCATATAGATACCATTTTTTAACACCTCCCAAGTCAACCCCACTTCCTTTCTGATATGCAAATTTTTGAGTAAATAAAGATATTATACACCAACTTTGTACAGACTAACTGTACTCAAATACCTTCTTATTCATTTTAGAAGCAAATGGATGTTTTGGTTCCACCGACCTAGGTGTACTTTCACTGTCACGATGCTGGGTGGCAGTGTTCCCCATGAAATCTTGATGTCCTATATAACAAGGTGGAACCTTCTCTTTCAAGTTGTTCTCACATGATGTTAGTTTACATTTTTGGATGTGTGGTGACAGGCTAAAGTAGAAGTTGAAAGATGACTCCACTATTATAAGAACTTCATACACAAAATAATTGACAACAATTTGGCAGATGCTTCTGCAGTTTATCACCAGTGATAAAATTATATTTCTATAATGTGTATTGCAGTAATGGATGATGACCAGGCCAACACAGATCAACAAATTATAACCAGAATATGTTTCAATCTCCAGAAAATGGAGTGGATAAGAAAAAAAAACATTATTTATAAAGAATAGCATTGCTTAAACTTTCCCAGATGACAGCAACTTATATTGAACTTTTTTTCTTTAAGTTAGAAACCCTTGAATCAAAACAAGTCACTTGTCTTTTTCTATTTTAATCTTATTTTTTTTTTTATCAAGGAAATTAGATGACAAAGAAAATGACATTTTCTCTTTGTTCCTAAAGATTTTTCCCATCGAACACAGTTCCAAATGTTGATTCAACCTTACAGAATATGGTTCTTAAAGATCCACTCCAGTAAAAATCGTGTTTTTGGTGTTTTTAACATGTTCTTGTTCCATTTGTCTCATGAGGGAGTTCATATATTAGGGGGGAGTTAATTAAAATAGCAATTCTGAGTATTTCTTTATTCAAATAATTGTAAATCGGGAGTATGTGAAAAATGCAGTTGAAAAAGCTTGTAGGTGTGACATCGAAGCTACTACAGCAAGGCAAACACTTTTTATGCACCATTTTTTGCATCCACAAATAGATCCATGTACGTCTTTGTTTTCCTTGTCCAAACTGGCATCTGGTTCAAAACTGTAAAGCTGGATAGCTTCAATATTAATCACTATTTTTGTTGCACTGGTAAAGGTAAGGTGTGGGTGTGAGGATGTTAAGCTAACAGGGTGAGCATATAAACAGATGGATGATGGGCAGGGGTGAAGGCTCAGCACCAGTGATCTCCCCCACACTCAGAGGCAAATTTCTGATGAACTCCTGCCGCTCTACAGAAAAACATCCAGAAAATGACTCAGGTTTTATGATTTTGGCTTTAAATGTTCAACAAGTTCTTTCAAGATTTTGTGCTTTGGATTTTATCAAACAAATCTGGATTTGGATAAAGTGAAGGACAGCAGCGTTTTGGAAGCTGAAAGGACAATAGTTCTTGTCGAATCAGTTCTTAGAAGTTAAGCTGAAAATAGAAAATGATTACTTGTTTTTTACGCTGCTTTAGTGTTTAGCTGCTTATCTGTTTTAAGGAGGATGATAACCTTTTATTTTTTCACTTCAAAAATTATGGTGAGGTGTTTTTTTTCAATAAAGGAGAACGTTATTGTTTGTTTATCGATTCACTTGTATGTCTGATAGCATGGAATTTAGATAAGTTTCACCTGAATAGTTGAGCACTTTTTGAAATGACTGATTGATTTTTTTTTTATCTTGCTTTATGGTCTTTCCAAAGAGAGAACATGTTCAGTTATTTTAAAATGCAGTAGCTCTACGTGAGCTCACATCACACCAGTTTTGAAATTCTTGCATTGTCTTTTTCCTTAGTCACAACTGTCCTTAAGGTGGCCTGTTTAAGATTCTCTAAGGATTTTAAAGGTTTAAATGTTAGCTTTTTTTTATTAATCTAATTTGCGTTTACATACAAACCCTCGTAGATCCTCTAATAATGGCCTTGCAGCTGTAATCAAATTTACCTTCAATATTATGTGTCAATCTTTTAGTTTTGTGCTTCGCATCTCTTAAACCGCTAGCTAGAGTCTGAGGGTTGTAGTGTTCAGTAACCTAAAGACAGACTAAATTATCACAAACATTAACACATTCAACCCATGACCCCACACTCAATGAATACTTATAAAAATATCTTCTAAATGAAACCTATAAAATAAACTTTTATACTGCAGGTATTGTCTGGTCTACTCACTGATTTGGATGGCTTTCTGGGGGCTTTTACCTAAAAGTTCTGGCCCGGACTTTGGGGACCTGTGATTTAACGAAAACAGCCAGCACATCAAAAAAAGACGAGTTGGGGACACCCAAAACTTCAAAAAGTGATGCGGAGGGGACCTTAACCAAACAGCAAAATGTGACGAGTAGGGGATGAGACTGTGTTGGTAATATTGGTCATTTTCTGTGCTTCAGTGGATATCTTTGAAACTTTTGATAACGCAACATAGAGAAGTGTTCATAAAGAGGCATATAGGACTGCAGTGTTCTGAAAGCTGAAAGGACAGAACTTCTTGTTTTATCAGTTCTTACAACTTAAGCTGAAAACTGAAAATGACCCACGGATTACCTTTTGGCTTGATAGCACGTTGGTGTTGGGCAGTTTATCTCTTTAAAGGAGGGTGGTTACTTTTTACATATTTTTTTTTTATTTTACTTTGATTTCGTTGACCGATTATTGTGTTTTTTTTTGTTTTTTTTAATACAAGACGTTATCATTTGTTTATTGATTCACTTGTGTAATGATGACATAAAAGATAGATATGTTTCACGCACACATGAGCAATAGAGCTCTATTAAACAAAGTGTCTTTCATTGCATTTTTTTTATCCTTTTTTTTTGGTCTTTCCAAAGAAAGAACACGTTTAGTTATTTCGAAGTGCAGCTGCACTAGGGAAACACAAGATCTGCAATGCTAAAAAACAATTTGATAAAGTCTAAATCTGGATCCGTTTGGTGAAAGTGACTATTCAAAGTATACCTGTTCAGGGATTTATATATTTAGCACATGTTAATGCACCCCGTTTCTGTTCATAGTGCCCTTCAAAAAACATTAAATAACCTGACATATATACATATTACATACAATGTAAAATTAACTGAACAACAATTGTGCAAATAAAATCTGAGTAACTTTTCTGTTATTTTAATGGATGTTTTTGTTTTGATTTGTAAGATTGTTGAAAAATTAAGATGTGTTGTTGTGATTGTTCTCCATGGACATGCTGTTCACACAGCAAACTGCATCTATTTGTTTGGTTAAGTGCAGGACTCCTTACCGGGAGGGAGGGTCCAAGGGCAGGGATAACCAGTTTTATTTAGTCTGTTTTGTCTTTTGTTATTTATTCATATTTTATGACTAACTTCTGCATCTGTAAAATTACCTGCATGAAGCCCAATGAGGAAAATTATCTTCCTGATTTTGGACTATATAAAAAAATTTAATTGAATCATATCGATTCCCAGGGTGCACTATGACCCTTTAACATAATGTAGTTTTCTTAATGTAAGAACAGTGTAATTATTTTTCAGCCAAATAGACCATATTGTAAAACTAGAAGGAAAAAAAAAAGATTTAGCTCTTTTTCATCTGATCTTAAACATAAGACCTAGAGGTTTTATTTTGAATGTAAAAAAGAAAATTACTTCTTTTGAATATTTTAAGTGGATGATTTTAAAAATCAGAAATAATGTGTCAATAAATATCACCAAATATCTCAACAGATTGAATAAATGATGTTGTTTTCCAAGAACAAAACAGTACAGATGTATTAGGTGTCATCTTAAAAAATTTGTTGTCTTGACAACATTTCTGATTCCATAAAAATGTCAGTATATGTCATCGTTTACAATGATAAAATATTCAGTTCATTGAAAAGAAAATCTATGACTATTGAGAGGTTGTTTCTTAGACATTGAACAGATGATTCATGAAAACACAAGCAACTTGAACATTATTTGACACGATTTGTCTCTTCCAATAAAGACAGACAACAGAGTAAATGATCAGTTTAGTTTTGAACAAGAGCCAAAAGGGACTCTTTTGGCATTAGAGAAACTTTTCGCGAGACTTACAAACAAAACTGTATTTATTTGTACAGGGATAGTCATTCCATTGCTTTGTTGTCCCGAAGTTGGTACATCCACAGTGTTCTTTGCCGTAATTGTTGTTTGGCTCACCTGTGTACCAAGCCTGAAAGGTAATTTTGGACCCATCAGACCACAGCCACCCTCCTTCCTTCTCAGCATCACTGAGTCCAATCCAGGTATCTGCCTCAGCAGGGTCAAAGTTTCTGATCAGCATCTTAACAAAAGCCTCCTCTTCATGACTCTGGACAGACACCAGGTTGGCATCTTGTGACACGCAGTGAAGTTCTGCATCTCCCCAGATCATTGGTGTAGCAACGTATTTGTAGCAGCGGTTCCCATAGCAGTACCAGAACGGGGGACAATTGCCACGAAGAAGCTTCAACTCCTGTCCATCTGAAGGATTCACAGCCATCAGAGCGAGACCAACCAAGATGAGGACCAACATGGTGAAGGTTGTCCAGTTATGATGAAGATCGGATCGGTCTTTCTGGAGTTTTCTTGCAGCTGGTTGTGTCTGGAAATCTGTCAGATTGGGACCAAATGCTTTCTTATATACAGTTCAAATGTTCTTCTGGCCAGACACGTGAACATTTTTATGACATTAAACCGTCTTAAAACTGATAATGAGTAACCGTTTTCTTAACCTTAATCTCTTCCACAGAATTTAAACAGGATATTCCCGATCAGGACTTCAGATTGTAGTTCAGAGGTCTCTCGTAAAAAATACAAATTTTTATTGCGAGAAGTGGAAAGTTCTCCCCCTCACTCTCCCCTCATTCACTTTTATGAATTGTACTGCATTCATGTTTCCTGGACCTACTTCTACGGTGATTGCAGCTGTTAACCGCCCCAAAAGCCAAACATTGACTTTTTGAATCAAGTTGGAACTTTGTTTATTCATCTGTCATCTTTGTCCCCCAATAAAATTGTGATGGGGATTTTAACTTACATCATGATAATGGCCTCCTTCCCCTCACCAGAGATTTCTGCTCATGCTTGGACAGTCTCAATTTCAGTCAATATGTGCATTCTCCAACTCACACTAAAGGACATATTTAGGACCTGTTTCTCTGGGTTAACCCCCATCAATCGTACTGCTGACGACATTCTTGTAACCGATCATCTTCTTGCATCATTGAGTATTTCTGTGTCCATATATGTCACTAACCCTCCACGCCACATCTCCTTTCATTTTATCAAAAATATTAATCACATTCTTCCTCCAGATTCATCTGACCTGATGAACTAGTCTCTTTTTACAACAAATGCCTCTCTAATGTTCTCAACCTCCTTGCTCCTGTAAAAACCTGCACTGTTTCATTCACTAAATCTGTTCCCTGGTACACCTCTGGTAATGGTAAGGTGGGGGTGTGAGGGCATTAAGCTAGCAGGGTGAGCATATAAACAGATGGATGATGGGAAGGGGTGAAGGCTCAGCACCAGTGATGTCCCCCACACTCTGAGGCAAACTTCTGATGAACTCCTGCCGCTCTACAGAAAAACGTCCAGAAAATGACACAGGTTTTATGATTTTGGCTTTAAATGTTCAACAAGTTTGCAGTTGTAGTTAATATGATTTTTTAAAGAAATAACTCAAAACATTGTCCACTTTTCCACTTCTGAAGTTATTTTAAATGTAATAGTAGTATAGGAATAATTCACAAAAATACTTTACAAAAACAACGTCTGCCTTGATCAGAACACTTTCTCTCTGTCTGCACCAGTTATGCAGGATGCTGAGAATTGTATTTATTTTGTGTCAAATGATTCTTAAAGGTGTTATAACAAATCATATAGTGTGAAAAAAGGCAAATGAAATAGATTAAAAATGGAAAACATATTTATACTATATATAAAAGCTCAAAAAACCATGCTAAGTATGAAAGCAGATTTGTTATGTGATGGTCTGTGAGTAACTTAAAAAAAAGGTACAAGTCATGAAAAATAAACAAATATCGTTAAAGGAATTAATCCAAAACACTTGGTCGTGTATGTTTAGTTTGTGGTATGCAATAAAGGTGTTTTTCAGTGAGTAAATATTGAAATAAAGAATAAAAGTTAAATGTTGTATACTTGTACAGCATTTTACTACCTTCTTAAATGACTTTACAGTCACATTCACCAATACACACATTCACTGCTGGACACTGGTGCTGCTGAGTTCTGTGTCTTTCTTAAGGGCACTGGAGACTGACAGGACAATAGTTCTTGTCTAATCAGTTCTTAGAAGTTAAGCTGAAATTAGAAAATTACCGACTTGTTGGTTTATGCTGCTTTAGTGTTTAGCTGCTTATCTGATTTAAGGACGGCAATAACTTTTTATTTTTTCCCTTGAATTTTTCTCTAAGAGATTATGGTGAGGTGTTTTTATCAATACAGGAGAACGTTATCATTTGTTTAGATTCACTTGTGTTTTTGATACCATGGAATTTAGATAAGTTTCACCTGAGTAATTGAGCACTTTTTGAAATGACTGGTTGATTTTTTTTATCTTGCTTTATGGTCTTTCCAAAGAAAGAACATGTTCAGTTATTTTAAAATGCAGCAGCTCTATGTGAGCTCACATCACACCAGTTTTGAAATTCTTGCACAGTCTTTTTCTTTAGTCACAACTGTCCTTAAGGTGGCCTGTTTAAGATTCTCTAAGGATTTTAAAGGTTCAATGGTTCTTGCTCTTTTTTTTTTAATCTAATTTACTTTTACATACAAACCTTCACACATCCTCTGATAATGGCCTTGCAGCTGTAATCGAATTAATCTTAATTATGATCTGTCAATCTTTTAGTTTTGTGCTTCGCATCTCTTAAACCGCTAGCTAGAGTCTGAGGGTTGTAGTGTTCAGTAACCTAAAGACAGACTAAATTATCACAAACATTAACACATTCAGCCCATGACCCCACACTCAATGAATACTTATAAAAATAACTTCTAAATGAAACCTATAAAATAAACTTTTATACTGCAGGTATTGTCTGGTCTACTCACTGATTTGGATGGCTTTCTGGGGGCTTTTACTTATTCTATTGGGATGCTGCTACTCAAGTAATCCTACTCAGAGGAGTTACATGCAGGAAATGTGGAGTGGATGGATGCTTCTAAACCTCCAGCAACAAGGGACACCGAAAGGGCTTCAGCAGATTCAGAAGATGAATGGATGGAAAGTTGCAGTGTTTGTCTTACATTCAGTTAATGTTTAAAAACAAATCTAAACCAGGAATGAAACTCGCGGCCGGCGGGCCATCTGCGGCCTCAGGGATGATAATTTGCGGCTTCCGTCTCGATAGAAAAAGATTAATGTTAGTGCGGCCCGTGAGACCGAAATGAATGACACTTGTGTGCGGAGACTTTTTATTTATGTCAAAACTCCACGCAGAAAAAAGACATCTCCGCGCACGCATCAAACATTCCGCACAGACATATCAGACCCTCGCGAGCGCTTTTTCCTCCTCCATGAACAGAAAAAGTCCTCGCGGGAGAGACTGACTACTTCCACGTGCGTGAGTGATGCGGGCGTGCAAGCAGAATCTCAGTGATCGCACTGCTCTCAGCTCAGAAATGAAGGAGGGGCTGTTAATACAGACATTTGAAACTGGATTAAAATAGTTTTCTTTAGTCCAGTGTTTCTCAATTATTCTCTCTCATTAAGGACTCATTCTTTCACACCCCCCCTACAACTTTCTGCAGCAAATATCACTGGTATCACTAGTTAATTCGCTCAAGTTATACTCAAGTTAGACATATATCTCTTCGAAACATTATGGTACCTTTATTATCATTAAAGACTATTAAAATATACTTCTAAATTCTCTTTTTTATTAATATTTATATATATTTTTAGAATACTTCCAAAACTTCCCTCCATAGTAGTGATGAATTTGGTCTTTTCTCAGAGATTCAGTTCTTTGGTTCACTGTAAACAGCAGCTCTTTCTGCTACCAAGTGGATTTTTAGGTTGTTTTTGCTATATTTAATTTATTAACTACTACTATGTCGGATTATGCACAATATCCATAACTAATGTAAACATTTTTATTCACATTCCCCCCAGAGGGACGCGCCCCACCATTTGAGAAACACTGCCCCATTCCGTCAGTCGGTCAATGTGTGGCTTCTTCAGTCGTCTGTATCTGCTGTATGGTCATTGTTATCATTTTATTTATTTATTAATGATTGATTTTTTTTTTTTTTCATTTTTTAAATTTATTTATTTTATTCAATATTTTGTGTATTTTGTGTTTGAGAACATTGGAACGTTTTTTTAGCGCTTTTCTTGTGGAAATCCTGATGTGGCCCAGACTCTGCCTCCAGCGGCCCCCAGCTAAATTGAGTTGGAGACAAATGTCTTAAACTATCCCAAGAAAAACTCTATGTGCAGATATCTTTCAGAACACCATCAGTAGACCTCTAATAGAATAAAGCAGTGTTGTCTAATAATTCCAATAGACATCTCCACTAGATACATTATTAACTAATAGACATCTCGTGTTGATGGCAGCTCTGATGCCATTCATGGCGCCAACCTGGACTGCCAACAACAATGTGGGGTGCAGTGTCTTTCCCAATGACAATTTAGCACATGTGAAGGGATGGTGATTGGAAACAAATCCCTCAAATTATTCTATATACACAAAAAGAGCTCAATAAAAAAAGGTTTATTCACTAAGAAACAAGCTGTACATGGTTGTAGCCATCCTTCGCATTTATCCTACAGTAAGGACCTTTTGAGAAAAAAAATCTATATACATATTTTCAACCAACTACACCATCTTTTAAATCTATAAGGAAGAAGAATTTAGCTCTTTTTCGTCTGATCTTAAACATAAGACCTGGAGCTTTTATTTTGAATTTTAAAAAGAAAATTACTTCTTTTGAATGCTGTAAATGGCTGATTTCAAAACTCAGAATTAATGTGGGGATAATTATTACCAAAGATCTCAACAGATTGAATAAATGATGTTGTTTTCCAAGAACAAAACAGTACAGATGTATTAGGTGTCATCTTAAAAAATTTATTGTCTTGACAACATTTCTGATTCCATAAAAATGTCAGTATATGTCATTGTTTAAAATGATAAAATCTTCAGTTCATTGAAAAGAAAATCTATGACTATTGAGAGGTTGTTTCTTAGACATTGAACAGATGATTCATGAAAACACAAACAACTTGAACATTATTTGACACGATTTGTCTCTTCCAATAAAGACAGACAACAGAGTAAATGATCAGTTTAGTTTTGAACAAGAGCCAAAAGGGACTCTTTTGGCATTAGAGACACGTTTCACGAGACTTACAAACAAAACTGTATTTATTTGTACAGGGATAGTCATTCCATTTCTTTGTTGACCCGTAGTTGGTGCCTCCACAGTGTTCTTTGCCGTAATAGTTGCTTGGCTCTCCTGTGTACCAAGCCTGAAAGGTAAATTTGGACCCATCAGACCACAGCCACCCTCCTTCCTGCTGAGCATCACTGAGTCCAATCCAGGTTGAAGCCTCCTTAGGGTCGAAGTTTCTGATCAGAGTGTGGACAAAAGTGTCCTCTTCATGACTCTGGACAGACACCAGGTTGGCATCTTGTGACACGCAGTGAAGTTCAGCATCTCCCCAGGTCATTGGTGTAGCAATGTATTTGTAGCAGCGGTTCCCATAGCTGTACCAGAACGGGGGACAATCGCCACGAAGAAGCTTCAACTCCTGTCCATCTGAAGGATTCACAGCCATCAGAGCGAGACCAACCAAGATGAGGACCAACATGGTGAAGGTTGTCCAGTTATGATGAAGATCGGATCGGTCTTTCTGGAGTTTTCTTGCAGCTGGTTGTGTCTGGAAATCTGTCAGATTGAGAACCAAAAGCTTTCTTATATACAGTTCAAATGTTCTTCTGGCCAGACACGTGAACATTTTTATGACATTAAACAGTCATAAACTGATAATGAGTAATTTATCACATTGTATAATGTAGAAATGTTTTTTCACATGTATGAACTCTTCTACAATACATGAACATGATCCGATCAGGACTTTAAAGTATAAGCCCAGAGGTCATGCTCTTGTTTTCATGCTCTAGTCATCACTTCTTTTCTTATGTTTACAGTTTCCTCTTTATACATTTTTTGTTTTGTTTTCTAAAAATAAAATGCAGGTCACATATTTAGTGTGGGAACTTTCTTTTTGGAACCATAAATTGTATATGAGTGAGTGAGTGTGATGTCACAAAAAAGGATTTGCCATAGATTCCATCCAAATAAAGTCAATACAGTAATTCTTGATTTGTAACTTAGGCAAAAAGTTTTGTGCGTAATTGTGAGCACTTGTTATTGTGTTTTCAAGTTTACAAAAATGACAAAATACAGGATCAAATTTATAGGTAACTGTTACAAAAACTATGAAAGTGACTATTTGCACATAGCTTTCTAAACACACACTGCTAGAGCTGAACTTTTTCTTGGCTGCTCTTATTGTGAAAGCTGAAAATACATGGCTTAAAACTGTGCTGGTTGCTACCTGTTTCTGTTTTTAACAATTATCCCCTAAAATACCCCATAAAACAACAACTAAATTCAGCAATGGACGCAAATAAAATATGTGTGAGCAATGCACCAATGTGCTTTTTTGCTGCATGTGTGGCCAACATGAATTTCCATCAGTTTTTGTACTTGATCAATCTTAAAATACGTGCAACTCATATCAACCACAATAGAAACCATTTGAATAGTCTCTGCTTAAATTAAAAGATTAAATATATAAATGTGTATTTTGATTCCAGAATGATCTATGAGAGGAAAACCAATACAGTTAGGTTGAACATCTATAAAATTTTCGTTACAAATAGTAAGGTTATCCTTTATTATTTATGTGAAATTACTTCAAATGAAGTTCAGTTGTCAGCTTTGCCAGTCTATACCTTTAAACAGGAAGTCACTTAACTCACAGTCGCCTATGTCGCAATTTTGTTTGACGTCACTATAAAAAGAATCTATAGCACAACATTTTATAGAATGATCATAGTCATATATATATTTTTTACATTTTCTCGAAAACAAATAGTAAAGGTGTAAATGAAATGATTTATGTTTAAGGATTCTTTGTCTGGGGTTTAGTTTTGGTTATTAAGTTATTTTGTTCATGCTCTGAGTCACTGTTCTATCACTCAAGTTCATGTTAATCATTTCTAGTACAGTTTACCCTGTGTTAGAAAAGGATTATAACTGTGTAAGAGAAATTGACTGATTATTTTTTTCCTCTCTGTCATTCCAAACAGGAAGTACCTGCTGGTTCCAAAAAGCCAAAATCCCATTGACCTCTACAGAGAAACAAACAGCTATTACTCTGTCATTCTATTTGTCAGAATCACAATTCTCGCTCTTGTACTGTTTTTTTTTATTTTATTTTTAGTGAACTTAATGTTTTTCAACTACAAAACTGGTTATCAACCAAATATTTTCTACCAAATACCCTAAAAAGAGAGGGCATAATATTTGGAATGTCCCACGCAGGGAAAACAACAACAACAAAAACAAAACTTCAATAGCAACAACCTACTGATTCTCGCCAAATTCTTTCTCAACACGTGAATGGACAAGAAGGAAACTCAAATTTTCAGCCAATGGCTTGTTTATTTTTTCAATGTATACATATTTCCTAATTTTCCTGTTACTGGTATTATTCTCACTGTCTCCCAATCTTGTGGTTGTGTGATCACATCTGCTATGTGACTGTTAATCAGTAGTTCTTTATTTCATGTGCTGTTTTAATGTATCCCTTTGGCCTTGACGTTTTCTGAAAATAAAAAAAAACAAAAACCTTCCTGTTAAATTTCTGGTAACGACATGTGTGTGAAAGAAAACAACGACTGAATCGACTTCAATATATACCTATTTTCTAATTTTTGATGTGCTGTTTTCAAAGGAATGTATGACTTCTGCCTTGATGTTTTGAGAAATAGAGTTAAAAAAAAAGCTTCCAGTAAAATTTGTGGTTCAAATGTATTGAAAGAAAACAGAATCAACTTCATTTTGTTGGAAACAGAAGTAAGTCGTTTTCTGTGTCACATCACACTCTCTCACTCATATGCAGTTAAAGGCTTCAAATAGGAATCTTGGAACAAAGTGCGAGAACTGCATTTTATTAAAAAAAATAAATAAATAAAACATTTTCATAAAGACAACACAGCAAACATAAGGAAAGAACTGCTTACTGGAACATGACAATAGTGATATCTTTACAAGAGTCCTCTAGGATTTATCATTTAAAGTTCTGATCGGAAACATCCTAAACTTTCTCATTTTACAATCACACAAATACTCATTATCACTTTCATGTCATAAAATAATATTGTTCACGTGTTTAACCAGAACAACGACGCATTTTCCTTATTTTATGGTGAGATAAGATGATACCAGCTTATCAAGTTCAGATACTGTGCTGTTTTTTTATTTATATAATTTATTGGTGGGTGTTCAGAGGTCGAGGTCATTTGAACTGTATAAAAGCAAAAACTTGATCCTCATCTGAAAGGATTCCAGAAACAACCATCTGCAAGTAAACTCCAGAAAGTCCAATCTGATCTTTAACATAACTGGACAACCTTCATGTGGTATCTTGAATCTGAAATATTGTAGCGGACTGAGTTCTGCTGGGTAACTGTATGGGTGCATTCTGGATTCCAGGGTTGCTAGCTTGGCTGCTGATGCTGGACTCGGTCGCTTCAAAGAGCCCGCGCCTCGAGATGCACGCCCGAAGGCGGGAACGGTAAGAGCTGCAGTCGGGCCACATGATCCCCTTCCCCCATCGATGAAGACACCCAGATATGATGGCAAAGTTGACTGGGAAGCATTTCAGGCACAATTTGAACTTTTAGCCCGTGCTGCATGCTGGTCAAATGAGGAGAAAGCTCTGCAGTTAGCCATGTGCCTCACTGGTGACGCCCTGTCATGCTTACTGCTGCTAACGCCAGAGGACAGGTGCGACTACAATGCTTTAGTGGGCACATTGAAGAGGAGATTCGGCCAATGCTCCACAGTTAGCCTCCTTCGCTCAGAGTTGTGCAGCCGACACCACCGCCCAGGCGAGAAGCTAAGAGAGCTGGCTGTTGACATTGAAAGATCTGTTCACAAGATCTATGCTCATATGTCCCCTGCCATTCGGGAGGAGCTGGCCCGGGACCACTTCATGCAGGCGCTCAGACCAGATGACCTTCGTGTTCAAACACAACTGGCTCACCCTAAGTCGCTGCAGGAGGCCCTGGAGCTTGCCACAGAAAGAGAGATGCTGTGCGCAGCCCCCCCCAGAGCAGAACCTGAGCCCCTTCCAAAGGTGAGGGCTGCCAGTGTATCAGAGTGTGACACCAGGGGGCCTGCATGGGCAGAGGAGCTGACTCAACTAGTGAGAGCTGTGACCCTGAGGAACGAACAGTCATCCAAAGCCCGCCCGCGAAGAGACTGGGACAGACCCCGAGCCTGCTGGGGTTGTGGGAAACCTGACCACTTGATTCGTGATTGCCCTCACAATAAGGGAAACGGGAGCGGGACCGCATAAGCGGGACGATGCGGTACCCTGAGAAACTGTCCCAATTGGACCTGCAGAAATGGAATGCTGATGCGAGGAGCAAAGATGACCAATCTGAGAGACTTGTGACCTTGGGCCGAACCTGAGTTGGTGACTGCTGGTTTACAACAATAAGGGTCAATGGAGCACCATGCTCAGCCTTGGTGGACACTGGATCATCTGCAACATTGGTTACCCCTGCTGTAGTGAAGAATAACACAGCCATCTTTCCCACCACTGTCAAGCTACAGACCGTTACCGGAGAATGGACTGCCCTTGGGGGGGAGGCTGTGGTGACTCTGGAGATGGGGAATCAGCGAGTGAATTGGCCTGTGTGGGTTGCTGACTTGGAAGAATGCATTCTAGGCCTCGATTTTTTGCGGGCCCAGGGCTGTGTTGTTGATACTGGAAAGGGGACCCTTACATTTTCGGACGGACATGTTATTCAGTTGACCCAGATTTCCTCTGGATCGGGGTCCCACGCAGTCCACACCCTGGCCGTGACCGAAAAAAAACAAGTCTGATCCAGGGGATGAAAAGTGCTCGGTCCCCGATGTACATCCAAATGGATCAGCCGAGTCATCTGTGAATAGAACACCTACAGACTCAGAGAAGTTCGAAGCAGTGAGGGAAGTGTGGAAGAGGAACTGTGAAGGTCTGTCATCTGTTGAGCAAGAGCTGCTGTGGAGTCTTCTGTTGGAGTTCAAAGGCTGTTTCTCTGTGTCGGAGGATGATATGGGTCGGACTGACCTCATCAAGCATGACATCGACACAGCTGGCGCCCAGCCCATCAGAACCAGACCCCGAAGGGTCCCTTTAGCTAGACAGGCTGCTGCGGAAAAGACCCTGCGGGAGATGCAACGGGCGGGCCTCATTGAACCCTCCACAAGTCCATGGGCTTCAGCAGTCGTCATGGTACCAAAGAAAAACAAAAATGAATGGCGGTTCTGTGTGGACTTCAGAGCTCTCAACAAAGTGACCAGGAAAGACCCGTACCCTTTTCCACGCATCAATGAGACTCTGGATGCAGTAGCAGCATCATCCTGGTTCTCGTCTCTGGATCTGCGCAGTGGGTACTGGCAGGTACCCTTGACCCCTGA
>NC_050522.1:9610291-9691362 GCF_002922805.2 Oryzias melastigma
CGTGTTCGGAAAAGTAGAAGTCAGACAAGCCTGAGCAGCAGGTGTGTTCGATGTACGGAGTGGCTGAATGTAAATAAAAGCTGGTTCAAAAAGATGCAACATCTTTTTGGCGACAATGATTTTTGAGGGGGAGGAGCTCCAAAAAGAAGAAACGAAAAGGCAGAAAGGTACGTGCTAACACGTGGCGGAGGTTAGCTTAGCCTCCTACTGAGGAAACATGGCAACAATTGGCACATTAGCAGCGTTTGATCCGAAGATGCAGACCTTGAACTGTTTTTCTTCTTTTTTTTTTTGCAGCCAGTGAAATTGATGATGAAGACAGACAGAAGGCAATATTGATAAGTGTTGTTGGAGCATCAACATACAGTTAAATTAGGTATGTGACCAAAATTTTCAAATTACGTTGATATTTATATCACTTGAAAGGGCTGGAAGAGACCATTCCAATGGTATAAAGATCATTAAGATAGCTCAAAGAATAAGAAAGTTATGTCATGTTAAGTGATCAAAAGTATGGTATCATTTTATTCCTGCATAAACAGCAAAACAGTGACATTTTTGTGACCAGAAACAAAGATAGAGTCTTTAACTTTTTGTAATGTTCTCATTATTTGTTCAATCGACGGAAGGAGGGTATTGTTGGAAAGCTAATCAAGCGAACTACAAGAATTAAGTCACACATTTTGTATTAAATCAATATTCATTCACATATTATCAAATAATAATACAGAAATCTGCTCCTGTAAGTCTGTAGACATCGCTTGCAGCCAATCAGCTTGCTAGATTCGTTCACATGACCTCATGTTCCAGCGATCAATTCTGGGACATGGAGGCTTGCGAATGAAAAAATAGTATCTGCTAATTGTTTTTTTCTCATGAAATTTACAGGAGAGGAAGAACAAATCAACAGTAATTGACTAGTGGCAAAATTAGACAACAACTAACTCTTTTTTTAAAGCTGACGAGTGGTTTTGTAAACTGCAATTTTCGGCCGGAAAACTTCCTAGCTTGTACTGCCCAGATTGAAAAAATTCTAAAAGTAGGTTAAAGAAAAAAATCTGGACTATAATATAAGTAGATGTGCTGGCATGTATAGTATCCACTGATTTAGTTACGCTCGTTCTAAGAAGAAGAGAACGCTGCAGCCTAGCACGCAGGCCGAACAGCAGGTCTGGCAGAAAGTTTTGGCGCCGAAGCTGCACTTATGCGCGTGCCTAGTTTAATGAACAATCTCCTCAGCCTGGAAAAGCCAAAAAACAAGTCCTTCAGAGATCTTGTATTATTGATGAAGAACCATTGTCAAATTATGTTTCTTTTTTACACTTTCCCCACTTGAAAGGGATAAGAGACATCCACTCAACGATGTAGCAGGATTTCACTCATAAAGGACCAGTCAAGTTTCCAATCTTCACAGTTTATTTCCATTTGGCAAATGATCAATCACTGTGAAATTTCATTTCATTTTATCACATTTTTTGGTTTGTTAGTGAGTTTGTTTGAGTTTGAAATTATGAGCTGTAGCTGAAATTGTAGCTGAAAAACCTTTAAATCAGAAAACACAAATCAAATAGTCTCTTAATTTCAACAATATCCACAGGAATCAGGCAAGCAGTTCATTTCCAGAAGTCGATTTTATTTTAGAGTTCCAGTCCTTACCGGCTGCCTCTTTGGTGTTTGTAGATGTCTCTTTTTCTCTTCTACTTCTGCCCCAAAGTCCACTGAACACCAGCAGCTCTAAATGATTGCTGAGTTTCCTGTTTTCATTGAAGATGTACGTCACCTTTATTTGTCCCACCAGCACATACAGGCCTCTCTGCATGTTGGTTCCTCACAAGAAACAGCTTGGTGAAAGTTTTCAGTCAATCACAGCTGTGCTCCACCAAGCAACTCTGGTTTTGAAACTCATGTTTGACAGCACAACCATTATGACCCAAAACCAAGCGAAATAGTACCGAGATATAAGTTTGATTCTCGAAACCGGAAGCCTAATGAAACAATTACGGGGTATGTAGCTGAGCTGCGCCGTTTAGCCCAAGACTCCAACTACGGGAACAACCTACAACAAAGGCTGAGGGACCGGATTATATGTGGGATTAATGATGGCAGGATCCAAAGGTGTCTCCTGGCTGAAACAGATCTCACCTTTGAAAAGGCTATGGGTATTGCAGTATCACATGAGACAGCAAATAAAAATGCACAAGACCTGCAGACGGGCGTATCTACAAAATGCTACAGAATCCGTAAAGGACACCAGGAACCTCTGACATTCCAAAAGGACAGCCAACATGCTACAGGTGTAAAGGAACCAGACACACAGCAGCAGAATGTAAGTCCAAGAGAAAAAAGTCATGCATGTGGCAAAGTGGGTCATATAGCAAGAGTAGGGCTGTGGATCATTGATTAGGCGGCGATCCGATTCGATTCACGATCTGAACCACGATTCTTACCATTTAATATAATGTTTATTGCTATGTGTATGCCTATTTATTGAAAGGATTAAATTGAAATTATTTGTATTTAAACATTATTTATACCTTCATTTAGAACAGGAGATCAGAATTAACAAAACTGGTCGTTGATTACATCGACCTTCCAGCAGCGCGAGGCTTTTTCTTCAGAATAAGCTGGAGTTTCGTTAATTGCGTCAACTGTTGAAGAGTTATCATAACCAAAAGAATGTAAACACTGGAGCTAAAGCTCAAATGTTAAAACTAATTCATTTTTTCAGAAGTTATGTCTGTGAGCGGAACTTCAGTCTCAGTTTTTGAACGTAAAAAAGCTCTCGCTAGTTTTACTTTGAAAACCGGAAGCTTCACCGTCACGAAGATGTGTTTACTTCCGGTAGCGGTACCTCGGCTCTTTCGACTTTGTTTTAGTTTGTAAATTTAAAATCCGACATTAATCTGCATTTCAGAGCAAAAATACATCGGCCCCAGATGATATTTTGATCATATTTTACTACAATTTAGGACATTTATATAGATTGCGAATTAGCGATCTTGGACGTTGCGAATTTCGGTACTCGAATTTTCGGGAGCAGATCGCGAATACCCGAGCACCCGGATACTCGTTACAGCCCTAAGCAAGAGCCTGTAGAAGCAAAATTAAAACCAACCAGGACAAACATGAACATAAACACAAGAAGAGAGAAAATAAGCGTGAATCTCGCTATCATTCACACAAAGTTTATGACACAGAAGAGGAAAAGAAGAATGAGGATGTTGAACAGGACTCTTTAACGTTGAACTGCATCAGTAGTGAACCAAAGCTAGGGGGCAAAGTGTACAAGGTAATGTCAGGCCGCAGTGGACCTAATAAAAGTCAAGCCCTACACTGTGAAATTAAAACTTGATGGATAAGAAGTAAACTTTGAAAATGACAGCGGCTGCTGCTTAACTGTTATGAGGGAAGGAACATTTAAAGGGACCTGGAAAAACACAAAACGTCCGGGTCTGAGGCACACCAGAATTAAAATGGAAACCTACACAGAGGATCCTGTGGAGAAATAGACTGACTGTTAAGGGAAAACATCATCTCACCTGTCAAGTATTCAGAGTGGGCAGCGCCTGTGGTGCCCATTCTTAAACCTACAGGGACTGTACGACCGTGTGGAGATTACAAACTAACTGTAAATACAGTGGCTTCTTTGGAGCAGTGCCCCATACCAAAAGTGGAGAATCTGTTCACTGCACTTTCAGGAGGAAAGCAGTTTTCTAAGTTAGACATGAGTCATGCTTACCAACAAATACTGCTGGATGAGGAATCCAAGAAATACGTGACGGTGAGCACACCGAGGACTTTTCACATGCAACAGACTGCCATTCAGAGTCGCATCAGCATCGGCATCTTCCAGAGGACGATGGATGACATATAAAGGTTTTTTTTTTCTGGGAGGTCAGAAGTTGTTGGGCGGCTCTGTCAGTCGCGATGACCTCAGTGTAACATGACACATCGAGCGGGGTAGGGCTGGATGAGGAGTTTATGGGATGAACAAGCCCAACCCTCCAGGTCCCAGCCAGGTTGAAGTCTGCATTTCTCTCTTGTCTACTTGGGTGACATTTTGGTGAGTGGCAAGGATGAGGCAGACCTCCTAAAAAACTTAACGGAGGTGCTGAGCAGGTTGGAGGAGGCCGGCCTGCGGCTGAAAAGAAGCAAGTGTGAGTTTATGCAAGAAGAGGTGGAGTATTTGGGACATAAAATTGATGCACAAGGGCTTCACCCAGTGCAAAAGAAAGTTGAAGCCATCTTAAATGCTCCGGCTCCCACAAATGTAACAGAGCTTAAAGCATACTTGGGTTTGTTAAACTATTACAGCAAATTTCTCCCAAACTTGGCAACCTTGTTGGCTCAGCTACATGAACTTTTGAGACAAAATGTAAAATGGTCATGGCACAGAAGGCAGGAGGAAGCATTTGAAGAGTCAAAAAGGCTGCTAAACTCAGCTGATATGTTAATTCACTATTCAGCAGATAAAGAGTTAGTTTTGTCATGTGATGCATCACCTTACGGTGTTTGAGCTGTATCATCACACAGAATGGAGGATGGCAGTGAGAAACCACTGGGTTCATGTCACGCATTAGTGATAATATTGGGTCTCAAGAAGTTCCATAGTTATTTGTCTGGCAGAGTTTTAACAATCTACACGGACCACAAGCCACTGATTTCTCTTTTCAACATGAAGAAGCCTATACCTCAAAGGGCTCACCGAGAGTGCAAAGGCTGGCTGTGATGTTAAGCGCATATGAATATGACATTGTCTACAAACCAGAAAAAAGTCATGCTAATGCAGATGCACTGAGCAGATTACCTCTGCCAGAAACAACACCTGAAAAAGATTTGGTGGAACAAGTTCTGATGATGGATGTCCTGGATGACACATTGCTGGACTCAAGACGGATTAAACGATGGACAGCTACGGATGTCATTTTGTCTCAAGTCCATGATAACATATTAAAAGCATGACCAGTGAAAACTGATGCCCACCTACAGCCATACAGACAAAGAAGAATGGAGCTCAGTGTGAGGGATGGATCTGTGCTTTGGGGAGCTAGAGTGGTTGTTCTCACCAAAGGAAGAGACAAGATCCTGAAGCTCCCGGATCAGACTCGCATAGGCATGTCAAAGATGAAAGGTCTGGCAAGGTCATATGTCTGGTGGCCGTGCATGGATGAAAGCATCGAAAGGGAGGTCGTTATGTGAAGAATGTCAAAAACACCAAAAATGACCTCCCACTGCGCCATTACACCCCTGGGAATGTCCAGAGACACCCTGGAGACACAAGCATAATAATAAAAGTTTATGAGAAAAAAAATTAAAAATCGGAAAAAAATAATTCCAGGAAAAATGAGAAATTCTTATTTTTTGGGGTGCCTGGTGTGACTTTAGCCTGTTTTTTTGTATTTTAATTAAAAAAACACTTTGATTGGTTTGTTGACAAATTTTATTCTTGTTGTTTTTGTAAAAATACACCTAAAACTTTCATTCTATGTTCTAAAAAAAACCTGTTTGTTAATTATTTTTGGTATTTCCACAGCAAAATGAATCGCATTGTTCCAGACAGAATTTTCTGTTTTGCATGATTTAATGTCTAGTGTGTGAATATAAGACGGAAAACTGACAAAATAAAGGTAGTGTTACATAAGTGCAGTTGTACTGATTAAAATGATACCAAATAAGCAACCAGGTAGTATCTTATAATGGAAAATACAGAGGTAAATTCAAAAGTAGACAAAACTGAGTTTTAGACTGTTGCTTCCAATGGGTTAAAAATACACGCTCTAAATGTACAATTTTGTGTGTGATTTCATATTATCAAGAACGTGT
The DNA here is from genome assembly GCF_002922805.2 of Oryzias melastigma. NCBI lineage: Eukaryota > Metazoa > Chordata > Actinopteri > Beloniformes > Adrianichthyidae > Oryzias > Oryzias melastigma. The sequence continues at coordinate 9,616,115 of NC_050522.1, forward strand.
TTAAGTATCAGAACAAGTATGGTTACTCTGACTCCTAAATAAAAGAATAAGGGTTCTGAGTCTGAATGATAATGGCAGCAATTACTGTCTTTCATGTATTACCTTGTACATTTTTTCACATAAAGCTTAAGTGGTTATTTTAAAGAAAATAAATAATATTTTTAAGTATGATTGCCATGATGATCATTCTGTGAATGTTGTGTTGTAGTAAGGGAAGTTATTCATTTGTAAAACATTTGTTAAAGTTGAATGGTAGTTTCTTCAATTTACAGGCTAAATAAAGGACCCCAGACCAAAGAGAAACATAAATTGGATCCGATCAGCATTCAAGCTTTTCGAGATGCACAAACAAAAGGGAATTTTTCCGAGCAGTCTATGTCATTCCATCTCCTGAAAAACCCCCAGTTGGTGACTGCGCAGTTTTCCGGCTTGTTGAAGTTGTTTGGCTCTCCTCTGTTCCAGTTCTGGAAATTGTCTTGAGTTCCGTCGGACCACAGCCACAGTCCTTCCTGCTGAGCATCAGTGTAACCGATCCATGTGGATCTCTCGTTGTTATCAAAGTTGGATATGAGAAACTTGACATATTTCTGCTCCTCCGAACTGTGGATGGACACCAGGTTCAGTCCTTCTGCCACACAGTCGCGTTCTGCTTCAGCCCAGGTCCTTTGCGTTGCAAAGTATCTGTAGCAGCGGTTTTCAAAGTTGAATGAGAAATCTGGACAGAATCCACTGATTAGTTCCAGTCCGTCTGTAGGAGTCACAGCGATCAGTGCAAAACCAACCAAGCTAAAGAGAAACATGCTGGAGCTTCAGGCGTGGATCTACAGAAGGAAGCTTTAGCGTCTCTTGTTGGAGTTGATTTGCACAGAGTGAGGTTCCAGAGAGTTCTGAAGGTGAAGAGAACAAGCTGCTTCCTTATATTCTTCAGGGAGTATCATCCTTCACACACTCCCAAATCTTTGGAAAGCACACAACAGCACATTATCTGATTATATATTTAGCAAAGATTGTAGAAGTGTCCTATTTTTTGATATTGCTTAGATGCAAACAACCAGGACTTTAAATGATGCTATCTGCTGACCCACAAAATCTTTAACATGATACAGCATCTAGGAAGGTTCTCTGATGCTGTTAAAAAGAGGACATGAACCCTCTGAAAAAGAACTGGTGACTCGTCCTGTCCTGCACAGGGAGTCCATGTTTGAGGTTCAGACAGTAGTTTCAGTTTCGCTCACTGGTATCACTGAGATTTCTGATGGTCTCATGCTGCGACTAAGGCCTGGGCTTCAGAAACTTCATCCATTATGGAAGTGTGACCAGGACCACAGATAACACAGTCCCTTGGCTTACTTACAGCGACTTTACTGCTGACCTGAGTCAGACCTGCAGACTCCAGGTCTCTCTAACAGGTGTCAGACCGCTCCTTTGTTTCATGGCCTCTGGCTGGATAGCATCACAAGGATTGAAAAATATGGTCTGAAACAAATAAATGATTTTCAATTAGTTTAAAAATGTCTAACCGCTGTTTCTGACCAATTTATTTTCAATGTTTAGCATCCTGAAAGTGGTGTAGTTGTTAGCCCTCTGGTCTCACAGTGAGAAGGCCCTGGTTCAAATCCTGTCAGAGTTTTTTCTGTGAACTTAGAATGTTTTAGTCCAAAAACATACTCTATAGGTTAATTCCACAAGGTGACATACAGAAGCCTGGAGGCTTTGCATGAACTCTGTCATCGGTTGCACTAAAGGCATCTCAGCTTAGTTTATACAAACATATATAATCCATTGAACTGGCCTTATATTATATTATAGAATTACTTTTTATCATTGTTGGACGAATTACATTTAATCCATAAAGTACTGAAAACTTGTCCTTAAAAGACTCCACACAGGTCCACTCAGATGAAAACTGAGTTTTTAACTTGTACTTGTAGCATTTTTCTGATGATGGAGGATGTAAAAAATAAAATTAATCCTAAAATTTGAATCCTCGTTCTTTCTTTTTTTTGAATTGGTTTGAATCAGGAGCAGACGAAAAAAAACGCAGTTGGAAAAAGCCTGTAGATATGACGTAAAAACTGAAATCGACGGGTCTAAACTTCTGATGTATGCACTTGAGGAAAATTAGATCGATTTATGTCTTTGTTTCCCTCGTCTGAGCTGGAATCTGCACTTAGTTTGAGGAAACATTTCTAGAATTTATTCTTGGTATTCTTTTTGGTAATCTTACCCCATTGGCTGTTTTTCTTTTAATTTATTCAAAGAAAATCTACCAGTGGGTTAAGAATTTTTGACTTATACCTGAGGGATCTGTTTTTCCAATGTTGATCGCCGTTTTAGTTGCACTGGTAATATTAGGTTAGGGGTGGGAGGGACTGTAAGCGAGCCTGGGAGAGGGTGTAAACAGATGGGTGATGGAAAGTGGGGGTGGGATTGCTCTGTGCCAACTGGGAGGTGAATTTCTAATGAACTCTTGCTGCTCGGCAGAGGCTACGTTCTAGAACAGGACACAGATTTTTGGATTTTGGCTAAAAATGGCAAAATCTTAATAAAACCTGAGAAACCTTTGAAAATAGATCAAAAGATAATTGGAGTGGGACTTTACAAAGTTGATTGCATCTGTTGGATGGTATTATTACATCATTGTTTTATGGAAATATTTGATTTTCTACAAATGTAGTGAATTTATGCTATTCAAAGCTTGACCCCAAAAATGTGCCTTGGTTTAGTCTCTCAGTTAATCTCCTTAAGTTTAGTCAGAATTGGTCCAATTATTTTCTGATGATTTGGGTAAGAGTCAATCATAGAAGTTGTGTTTTTTTACACTGCACCAAGCCTATGTTCTACAGATTAAAAGTAAGACGTGGCACAAGGTTCAGTAGAAATATGTGTCATAAAATAATCAAATCATTTTCAAGATTAGCAAATAGTGTCTGGAACACTTTCTCTCTTGCCAGTGCATTCAAGTCCAGATGGATCAAACTCCAAAAGACATTAATCATCAAAGACAATCATATTTTTACGATGAATCACCAACACAAAAGCAGTCTGTCCTTTAAAACTGACATCCTGACCTTATTTAAACATCCTAAAAGTGTGGATGACGGGAAAGAAGTTAGACCTCCACACTGATGGAATCACAAGTTGAGTGCACAGTGTGACATGATAAAACGAACACCAGTTAATATGAAGGAGAATTATTTTTTTTAAACTATTGTGCTCTATGAAACTCTATGGTCTAGTGCTAGAGGCGTCTGATACTGGTATCTTGAATGTTAAAAACATAAAGATATTAATATTTTCTCAAAAATTGATTTAAATTAGAGATGTTTAAGCCTAAACTTTCAATATGTAATACAGATTTTAAATAAGAAAAACTCCGCTTCAGTTTTTTTACGTTTATGTTAATTTTTATTGACTTTTTAATTTATCCATTGCTTTGGTAATTTAACAGTCATGTGATCAATAAGTTTTATTCTATTCTTGCTGGATGTGGAGCTATTTGTTTTTTTCCCATTGAAATAAAATTGAGAAGATGTTCATAACTTGTTAAAATCTTTGCTTGAGATCCGGATTCTATTTGACTTAATAACCTTTCCTCAGGCCATGTTACAGGTCTAGATCGAAGGACAGGTAACAAGTTACTGCGGGTTCCTCTAGCTATAAGTAAAAAAATATAACATAAGAAAGTTATAAGCTCCAACATTAGATAAGTAGTGAGACAAAATGGAAAAATTGGCATAAACGTTCAAAACTCAAAAGGAAATTTCACTGAATTTGGTCTAAATTTGTTAAACACACATCCCTCCGTATAATTTTTAGATAAACTTAAGAAACTTTGATAAACATTGTGTTTTTTGTCAGATCCAAATTCTTCCCTTCTTCCTACCCCTAAATTTAGCCCTCCAAACGGAGAATTATTGAAAAATAAGCTCATATTTCGCTCGATGACATCATCAGTAGTCGCCAGTTAGCTAGCGTTAGCGCGTAATATACATGAGTGGTTTATAACTTTAAAAAGGTCATGCCCCAACAAAAAGTCATTACTTACGATTAAATATAAACTTCTGTGGTTCAGAGCGCACCAATGTGAGAAATTTGCTTCTCCGCCGCACAGCACAACGTGACAAAAGAAAAAAGGCGGATTGCTCACTTATAAGTGTCACATAAAACCTATAATTTATTCATTTTCAGTAAAATTGGAACATAGTAAAACACTGCTTTAGAAAAGACGAGGGGCTTCAGTGGACTGGACTGAAGGCGGGGTGAGAGGAGACATATTGCTTTGTGGTTGACCGCATTTTCCTTAACAGATGAATTACAACATACTAAACATGAGCAGATATTTACACAACAATGTTACAAAGTGTCCTTTCTCCTATTGTGACCTTTTTTGTTTTGTCATGCAAACAAATTTGACACAAAATGATAAAAAATAATAAGAAACAAAGTGCAGTTTTCCTCTGACTTCCAGTTCATTCATGATTTAAAGAAAAAACTTGAGTGTGGTCACACTCAGTCGCTCTTCTGCTGCCCTCAAGTGGCCATGAAACACAACAACAACACAAAAACACCTCCACGTCTGCGGAATCTTCAAACATGGCACTAAACAAGACGTTTGTCACCAAAAAATTAACTAATTTCAATATTTAACTAACAAAACAACTATTTCATTCTTTAAAAAATGATGCCATTTGTGTTTGCACCTCATGTACAGTCATAGAGGAACAAATGATAGCTCGAAATATCACTGATGTGGTTTTACAACAACGTCTGCGAGAAAGTAAAACATGATTTCCCATAAAAGAAAAATGACATTTATTTTCAATACAATCAATGCTTAAGTAGGAAAAAATATCACAATGCTGGAGCGTTATCCCACAAAATCCTCTTCGGTTTGGACTTCTTACCATTATTACATATTAAAGGGACATAATAAAGGTCAAATAATGCCTTGGAGTGTGAACGAAATTTTAAGAGTTTTTATTTTTCTTACTGAAAATCACTTCCTTGAAGCAGCTTTTTTTTTTTTTTTGAAGCATTGCACTTTATCCCCAAATTTGCCCTATATAGGCATCTAAATAACAAAAAGTAGTGAGCAATATTTAGGAGAAACCCATCGGTAATGAGTAATGAGCCACTAACACAAAATATGAACTAAAATGATAAAAATGTTACAAAACTTTGGCTGAAAATGTATGCAACAGCATTATTAAAATGCCTAAATTAATATTTTTTAAAGAAATCGGTCTTGACCTTTTAGTTTGGTGTTTAGGATGAAGGTTTTAGAAGGAATGGTGTAAAAATATGTAAATAAATGGGATTTTGACAGGAGTGGTTGACAAATAATGGCTCATACAAGAAGCAGGTATGTATTGTACTTCCTTTTTTCAGTCCCATTCTAAATGGGGTCTCACAGTTTCTAAAAAAATCTATTTCTGAAATGATTTTTTTTTTGTTTTTTTCAGTCATCATATATCTTCAATCTACTCACAAACTTAGTGTAACAAAGCTGCTCTTAATGTGCGACATATCCAATGTTACACCAACAAAGCATTTCAAGGACGTACAGACAAAAAAAAAAAAAACAGAACAGAAGCTGCTTTTTACAGAGGTTGTGTTTCCATAGCAACCTGACATGGCAAACAATCGAGCGAAGAATCGGATGAAGGAGCAGACGTCATCGCTGGGCTTATTCCAGGAAGTCAAAACGCGGCGATTCCTAAGAAAAAAAGAGGCGCTGTAGAAAACAGCTGTGCTGCAGAACTCAACGTGACGCTTGGCACTGAACACCGTTAGGTCCACATTATGTACAGTCCACGTCTCTCAGCATCTATTCACATTAAGACATTGTAGAGAACTGTGGATGAAGAGCGTTTGGCTGGACGGGAGGGCTTTAAAACGGTTCAATCCTCAGACGTTTATGTTGATCTGCAGAGAGTTTTTCTGCAAGGCTCTAAAACGAAAAGTTTCCACTGAACTTATGTATAAGTCTTTGTTGGCAAAGAAACAAACTGATCAACAAGTCAATAAATAAATCAATTATTACAACAACAAAAAAAGTCTACACTTGTTCTGACAGGAACTAGACCAAAAAAAAAAGCCTCCTCAGGTGTCCGTCTCAGTTTGGCGAATCCTTATCTTCCTCCACAGATCTGTAGAAAGCTCACCGGCTTCATCCTTTCCAAGCACATCTTTATTGAGAGTCCTCATGGTTTCTTTTTTTTTGCCCTCTGCTGTCCCTGCAGACGGATCTCGCTTGTGTTTGATTGTGTGGGATTTTTGCCGGCAACCGTCACCCCTGCCGGGGCGTCCGGCGCGGTTAGGCGCGCGGCTCCAGCTTGTGCGACAGTTTGAAGAGCGTCTGCTGATTGTCGATGATGTGCAGACAGTGCACGCTCGCTCGCACTTCCGGACTGTCCACCCCAATCACCTCGTTACCTAGGAGACGGACAAAAAAAACAAAACAAACTGAACTTCTTTTTTGGAAGAACGCATACATGCAGCACAAATGGTTGGAAGTGCACTGCTACGTCGAGGAAAGACTTTGTGTTCTTCATACTAGTAGTTCATACTTCATACTACAAGTGCAGATTACACCGATTAGAATTCAATAAAAATGAAATATCCAATCTTTATGATCTTTTTTTGCCAAACTTCAACAACAGAGAAGATTAAAGCTAAAGATAAACCAGATAAAGTTAAAAACAGGACTCACCTGGTTGATCACTTTGGCAGTGGCGAATCATTCTCACTGTGTCTGCAATCATGTGCTGTTAAAAAAACACTGCATCAGTAAAACATTACATACCAGAAGAATTTAGTTTAGTCAGCTATAAACTATTTTTTTTAAAACCCTTTAACACTAAAGCTTTAGTTTCAGTGTTGACATTATTTGGACTATTGTAGCCTTTAAATAGCAATAGTTTTTTAATTCAACTGATTTTGATGTGGAGGAAGCAGCTTTACGTTGATATGTAACACTTAACATTTTTGAAGTTCTTACGCAATTAATGTCAATGAACTGATTCTGTTGCAGAGAAAAGAGCTTTGCACCATTTTGAAACACTTAGCAAGGTCTTGCATATTCTGTACAAAGTCTTGCATATCGGTGTCAAGTCCTGCATGTGTGTGCATGTGTAAAGCTTTCCCTACCGGTGAAAAGTTCTTGCATATCGGTGCAAAACTTTGGATATCGGTGTAAAGCGTGGCATGTCGGTGCAAATTCTTGCATATTAGTGTAAAGTCTTGCATACCGGTGTAAAGTTTTGCTAATCGGTGCAAAGCTTTACATATTGTTGTATAAATATGTCCACATTAAGGGCGACAGTGGCTCAGGCGGTAGAGCGGGTCGGCCAATGATCGAAGGATAGGCGGCTCCCGCCAGCCAAGTGTCGTTGTGTCCTTGGGCAAAGCACTTAACCCTACTTGCCTCCAGTGTGGCTCCACTGGTGTGTGAATGCGCATGAATGTTCTGGTGATGGTCAGCGGGGCCGTAGGCGCGTACTGGCAGCCACGCCTCTGTCAGCCTGCCCCAGGGCAGCTGTGGCTACAACAGTAGCTTACCATCACCAAGTATGAATGAGGTGTGAATGAATAATGGATACACAATGTAAGCGCTTTGAGCGTCTGGAAAAGCGCCGATAAATCCAATCCATTATTATTATTATTACATTGAAAGGTGAGTTGTACCTAAATTTCATTGTAACTGCAATGACAATAAAGGCATTCAATTCAATATCGGTGTGAAGTCTGGCATTTCGGTGCAAAAGTCTTGCATATTGGTGCAAAGCTTTGCATATCAGTGTAAAGTCCTGCATGTCAGTGCAAAGTTTTGCGTAATGGTGCAAAGCATTGCATATCGGTGCAAATTGGTACATGTCAGTGAGACGTGTTGCATATTGGTGCTGATATGAAAAGTCGTTTTTTTTCCGTGTCAGAATAAGCTGATTCACCTTGATTTTGGGAACGGTTGAAGATTTACGGTGTTTTTTGTACGCTGCTGGTTATTTCTCTGGAGTTAAAGGGTTAAAGCCCCGGTCCAACTGGCTTTCACTGCCATATCACAGGTAAAAAATTTGGAAAATCTGCCACACATGCTTAGAAGCGTTAACTTCATGCATGTTCGTGGAATAGAAGTGATACAGAGACTTAAGTCCATTTCACTGTGTGAGTGCGTCCTCCCACGTTCAGCAGTTAAACAGACGTTGTAAGCAGTGGTACAAACGCAGACCGGCCGAGGAAACCGCTGTGCTACAGCCGTACACGAACGCAGAATTTCGGCATCCAAGCGCATGTATGCATGTCTATTCTGTTGCCACATCTCGGCCGTGATCCAGCCGTGATACGGCCGTGAAAGCCAGTGGGACCGGGCCTTAAGCATTACTAATCTAAATACTATCATTACTCTGGTTGATTACTAATCTAAGCCTTGATTGATGTTTTAGAATAAATTAAAAAACAGATGTTTCTTTACCAGTTTTTCAAAGTTGACCAGGTTGTCGTGGAAGGTCTTGTTTCCCTCATGAATAAAAGTGATATCTAAAAACATAAAAGATGCTCAAAATGAACAACTTGAAGACGGAGATGTTTAACAGACATGTGAGTTAAGGGTTTTAGGAAACCTTTCAGAAGAAGAGGCATAAAGGGAATCTTCGGAGGTTTCATCCTTTTGAATGCCTCTCTGTAAGCTTTGTGGTTAAGAGATGGATCCTAAAAGAGATTAGAAAACAGCTTAGAAACAACATGGGGCAGAATATAAGATCGTTTAGTTTAACAAGAACCACTCTGTTCTCACCGTGATGAGCTCCAACTCAGAAAAAAGCTTCTTGAACTTGCCGGGACATTTCTGAAAGAGAAGATTTCACACCGTTTTAGTGAAAATACTAACTTTGATTTAAAAGAAACGCGTGAAACGACGCCCTCACCTCCCATGTTTGGTTAAGTCGACTGACAGCAGCTGTGTTGAGACCCATGATGATGGCAAATGCAGAATTCAGATTTCTTTGGGCTTTACAGCTACATAAAGAAGCATTGGATCAAACCAAAAACATTTGATTTTCCTTGATTTCCTAACTTCTAAACATGGAATTTCTACTTACTGAGCAGCGATTTTGATGAACTTCTTGAGCAGCTGTACTCTCTTGTTGAGGGACACGCACATGAGCACCTCAGACATGACCCACTGCTGCACCTCGTTGCAGCGCTGCAGCAGGAAGGAGAGCGCCGCCGTGTGGCCGCTGCCGGGAGGGCGGCTGAGAGTGTAGTACACCAGCTCCTGCTGCAAGACCGCGGACAGACGGAGGGTGAGACGATCATTTAATACCGAAGAAACAAGATACTGAGGTCATAAGCTGATAACATGCCTTAACTAATAGAGCGGAACCAACAAAAAGGTTGAAATAGAATGAACACTAAGCAGTATTTCAGAATACAAAAAAATAAATAAACCACTGTGTTCAATTGCAATTAGTGCTGCCACAAACGATTATTTTAGCAGTCGACTAATCAGAAAAAATATATATCAAATGAATGCTGTAAGCTGAATTTGGCAGCTAAAGATGCTAGTAACGATAGCTGAAGATGCTAAAATTGACACCTGGAAACACTGAAGCCGATAGCTAGCTAAGATATTAGCTAAACTCCAAATTAGCCTAAAAAACAAACAAACAAAAAAAGCCTACATTAGCCAAAACAGCTAGTGTGTAGCTGAAATGTTAGCTAAACTCCAAAATAGCCAAGGAATGCCAAAATAGTCCAAAAAGCTAGCAAAATGCCATTATTACTTTCAACTTTACTACACTCTGACTCCATATAATACAAAGTAACGACTAATCGACTATTAAATTAGTCGTTGACTATTTTAATAATCGATTAGTCGACTAGTCGTGGCAGCCCTGATCGCAATAACAAAGTGTGATAAGGGCTGCCCAGGTAACAGTTTGAATTGAAATCATATAGAAAACAGTGGGCCATAGTACAAAATAAGAGCAGCAAGGAATCAAAAACGGATTTCCTCTGCTGTATATATTAATATTCAGTTTTTGTCCTGATGAAAAAAAAAATTAAAAATAATTTTTTAAACATCATAGAGATAAAAAAAAAAGTATTTTATATTGAAGACACACTGAAAATTAATTTTGTTAAACCTATTGTTGCATCTTTTTTTTTGACCGACATCACATGTATTTCAATTTGAAAAGCTCAAATAAAGCAAATCCATTAAGACTTAGAAAGAACATCAAATTTATGTCATTTTTAATTCCTATTTACATGCCTAACAAATTAATAGATTAAAACATATTAAACAATTTCTAATCCTGTTAAGGATTACAAATGTAAGCTGAGACAGCCTCTAGTTTTGCATGGATGTGCCGATACCTCATGGATGGATTTGAAGAGCGTCCAGTCCACATGTGTGAGCGCCGTTGCCACGTCCCAAGTGTTGATGCCCAAGAGTCGGACCGGCCTCTTGCTCAACTCAGCACTGTCGGCTAAAGGAGGCTGTGCACACACATAGAAATAGGTTTTATAGACAAAATTATCATTATTGTTGTTATTAAACTTGGACATTATAGCCCTTTAGGACACTCCTTTAACATATATAGACATGAATGTTTGACTTTTCCTTTGTTTGAGATTACCACTCATTTCAATGGGAATTTGAATCCATGTTAAGTGAAACAGAAACTTTAAAGGGGTTTAGTTAAACTAAAAATGAAACTATGACATAAATAAAACTTTTTTAAGATCCGGAGGCTTTTTTTTTATTACAAAACTATGACTTCTTATATTTTCTTTGTGCCTTTTCTCCTCATTTCTCAGAAGAAAACGGGTATATTTTGACAAAAAGGTATAAGAAAAGTTGCACAAATACCAAAATCTCGTTGAGATCCCTGCGACAGGCCACAAGCTTTCCGTTTGGGGTCATTGACTCTGAATACACACAGTCACTTGGCTGCAGCATCCTTCGCTCTGCAAGAAAGAAGGATGCAATTAAACAATGATGACTTGTAGACTATAATTATTGAAGCCTTTGTTCTCTTGTTTGTGTTTACCTCCAGTTTGCAACACAACAGCAAGCACCATGTCTTCCTCTGCTCTGTCCATCTTCATCCCCACAATCCGTAACAACTCATGCGCCTCCAGTGAGGGGTGTGTGTGGACACTCAGGTAGGAATCAGCACTCACATACACGCAACATATCACTGCAAGACAACATTTTCACAATAAAGAGAAACAATTGATTCAGTTATTAAAGATATCAATAACACGAGTTAGTCTTTACCCACCCTCTTTATTTTCCGTCTGGGGAGTGCGAAGGTGCAAACAGTTTTCTTTCAAACTCAACTGCTGATGCATTTGTTTGCTCTGTAAGAAGAAGAAAACAAATCAGTAATGATTTGAAAAAGGAGGTTCATGGATCTTCTGTGGCTATAATGTAAAAAATGAGGAGAGGGGGAAATTCTACATTTCTTTTTTGTGAAAGCAAGATACATTTTAAAAAAAGTATAGTAAAGACCCACTCCAATAATCTTTTGTTCTATTGTAAAAGTGCATTTTTAAGCTTTATTTTTTTTAGATGTATCCAGAAAAATGCTACAAGAACATGTTAACAAACTTTTTTTAATCAGTAGGTTTTTGAGTTTGTGATAAGGTGAATAGTTTCCCTTAGTGATGCGGGTCTCCTAATGCTGCATTCACTCCAAACGCTGCCAGTTTCACCGTTAACTCAATGGTTCAGATGCTATCGGTGGTCCTGCAGCGCCATTTGAGCGACAGGTGCAGTCTATCAATCAGGTACTCAGCTTTGGGCATGTGATGTTCATTGTGACAATAATAAAAAGTTTCCCTCATTTTATTTTTTGTCTTTTCACTCTCGGGTTAATGCAGGATGGCATGCCTTCAAACTGGGTCACAGAGACACAGAAACACTGTGGAGGCGGCTGCCACACAGACAGCTTTCGGAGTGGGAGTGAAGCTCTCGCGACCGGGACAATCACAAAAACTCAGAAATGGAGACGTGATTCAGATGTTTTTGTAGAAATCTTCACAATAAATAAACCTGATCGCTCAACATCATCTGTGTCTTCCATACACTGGAAGTGAGACATACACAGACGGTGCTCCGTGTAGCGATCAGGCTAAAAACATTAGCTAGTAGCTCCTCCCACACATTTTTGGACAGCGCGGCAAAGGAGAGGCGGCCGACGCAAATTTGACTCACTAATCCCGTTGGGTGTGAACGCAGCAGGAGACTTGGGGTTAAATTAACCTTTTTGATATGTATATATGCTAAGATTGTAAATAATGTAAAAGATAATTACCTTTTGGTTTGAAGGGCAGTCATCCACAGTGCTGCAGGAGGAATGCACAGCAGTGAGAAGAGATGAAGATGTACAATCAAAACAAGTTTTCATCAACAGACAATGGCACTTACTGTCTGCGGCGTAAAAGTTTTTGAAACTCCTTCAGATCTTTCTCCAGCGAGGGAAACTCATAAAGATCCTCCAAAACACACCTGTACAGAGTCTGCAAGACAGAGAAGAGTCGATCAGAATAAACATTTAGTACTCATGGTTCTACTACCTAATGGAGACATTTCTACAGCTTTTACTCTGTGGATTCCAGCACTTTAACCCTTTTATTGGGTTTGTTTATTTCATTTTCAGGTGTGAAAATTATTGATTTTGACCGGAACACAATATAAAGGTTAAAAGAGACTCAGCCTATAGGAGCTAAGTCTGGAACTTGATGCTACTGAGCTACTGCTGGCTAATGCACTTGTGGTACTAAAGTGTTTCCTTTCACAAAAAGCAAAATGTAGATTTCATTATTCTTGTCATTGATATGGAATCTACTTTCATTCATCCATTTCTTACTGCAACAGTGGTTGAAAATGTTTTGCTCTTCTGGCAGAAACACACCTGTCTGACGTCAGCTGATCCATTGGTCCTCAACCTACTTCAGGCCACCGACCGGTTAAAGTTGAACAATATTTTCCTGTACCGGTTGGGATTTTTTGGCTTCCAGTTTCCGAATATCTACTTTCAAAATAAAATGCTACTACAAGAAATTTTGTTTAAAACATTTTCAAAATAACTGTTTTTTTTTTCTTTGTTTTTTTATAGATGATTTAGCTTCAGTCAAACATAGTTGTCGATTTGTGGAAGTCATTTCTGATTTGAAAAAAATCCATAAATAAAACATCACATGACTTTCAACCCTCGATCCAGACTCTCTTCAGGACAAAATTATTGATCATATTTTGTCATGACATAGATCCTCATTCATTGGGTATTTTTATCAACACAAAAGATGATCGGAACAGCATTTCTGTTTTAAAATTACAGTTTTTAGGAAGCTAAACAAAATATGAATATTAAAGATAACAACAACAAAATCTGAGGTTTGTGTTCATGGAAGCCACATCCCCCCAAAAAACACCTCTTCATTGTCGTCCATGACCCTCTGTACCTTCCATCTCCAATTCCCTCCTCATGCCTCTGTTACTAAGCAACAGTCACCTGGGTTACGCACCCCACACAAGATTATGCCCTTGGCAACCCTACCACCGTGGGTTTCCATGGCAACCCACCACCGAGAAACAGAGCCATTAACTCACACTGGGAGGGAGTGTTTGGCAACCGTGTGTCGCCTCTGAGTGAGGGAATGTGCTCACGAGCAACACAATGATTCAGACTGGGGGTTTTGGAATGATGGATACAACAACATATGTGAGGAGATGATGACTCTGTCTTTTTATCTTGCTAGGATGTGAAAGAACGTTTAAAGAAAATGTCATTTTGAGGACTTTAAGAATAAGAAATACAATTTAGACATTTGTTTTATGTTTAGGAAAAAAAATTCAAAAAGGAGATAAAAAACACTTGTATTTCTTAGTGATGTGTTAAAAAAAACATCATATGGAATCATATAGATATATATCATATAGATATATAAATATAGAACATAGTCATGAAGACCTTTTATGACGTACCTTCATAAAACTCCGAATGTGCTCCTCTTCTTTCAGGAAGTCCTTATAAAGCCGACTCCAGTGGGAGACCAGCTGCAGTACCTTGCGCTTCCTAAAGAGGGCGTCTTTGCCCTCTTCTTGGCCTCTGCAGCGGGTGCCGCCATAAGTGACTGCAGTCAAGGAGCCAGCCAGCAGTGTAGAAATCTAGAGGACACCTTTCTGTTCAGTGTGTGTTGGTTGGTATGCATGGGGAAAGGATATTGTCCCAGCAGCGCCTGGCAGAGGTCATGAGTGGACATGAACACCAGGTAGGTCAGCAGGAAGTCATCCAGCAGCATTTCTGGAACATGGGAAAAAAAAGGATAAGAGGATTTCTTAATTAGAGTTTGAAAATGTTTTATTTTTTATCTTTTGGGGTAAATTTAGAGAAAAAAAAATCATATTTTACTAAATCTGATACAAATGTTGCTATTAAAAATATTATAAATATAAAGGAAAATGCTAAATAATAAACTTTCCAGGTTAACACACTCTAGATGCTTTAAAGAGGGACAAGCTTAAGGTTAGTGTTAAAGAATAGAGGTCAAAGCTCAGCAGGAATTCAGAACATTCAATTCAGTAATAATTCACTAAACTGAGACGCTGCAGCCTAAAATGTGCAACCTGAAACATTAAAACAAGCTAAATTAGTTGATATTCTCATGATCTGTCAATATTCCAGATCAATGTGATCCAGATCATTACGATGAGGCCAAATTATCTTAACTGTATTATAACTAATAGGAGACCAACAGATGACAAAACAGTTTTGGTTTAATCCCTCACAATGAAAAAAATAGGAAATTTAAGCAAAAACATTCATATAAATGTGTGAATCCTGCAGAACAGTGTATGATTTTTAAAAAGGCCCACTCCAATAAAAAATAAAATGTTGCTTTTGGATGACATACATAAATAAAATTAAGCGTAAAATTTCACTTCTGAGTATTTCTTTATTCAAATCGTTGTGAATTAAAAAAAAAATGAAAAAAAAAATTTGCTTACTAGCGACGTAGAAAAATTTTCTGGACGGACAGTAGCTCCCTGAGATCTTAGCAACCAGAAAAACGGGAAGGGGGCGGGGTGCTCTGGACCAATAACCCCGCCCATAACTGAGGTGAACTTTTAATTAACTCCTGCTGCTCTGCAGAAATTGTCATTGAAAACGACACAAGTCGCTTGATTTTGGCTAAAAAAAATGTCACAATCATAATTAAAAGACCATTGGAACCTATTTTGCAATAGATCACAACTATAAACTTTTATTTCAGCACCAATAAATGCAATACATTGCATGCATTCTGTAATGAATTGTTCTGTCTGTGCATAAACTTAAAATCAAAGGATTTTAAATGCTCAATTAGTGCATCATCTCAGGTTAAAATAAGGATTTCCCAGAATTCAGTGCAATCATGTTTAGAAGCCGATCACTGAGCTCTTTTAAAGTCATCAATAGAATCCTTATTTTTGAGGCAAAACTTGTACAATAATGCACAAAAAAGGAAAATTAAAAGGAATCAGAGTGGGATCTGTTTTTTTTATTTTTTTTTATTTCGTCAGTTTTATGTCTGCAGCGAGTCATACGTCACCATCTTTTCTTCCTGCAGAATTTTTGTTTACAACAAGAAATTGATGAAAAAAAACAATTCTTAAAGATTTAGACAATAAAAACATAAATTCATGGGAGAATTTAAACTTTTGCTTCAGAGTTTTACAGTCCTACAGAGCCCAAAGTTGTGGCCCAAAAATTATTTGTATGTTTGCTGAATCCATAGAGTTCATATTCTACCTGCAAGAAAAAAACAAACCAAAAAAAAAAACTGGAACGGAGCATTTCCATAAAATGGAATTCCGATCTGTTGGTATTTATGGCGCGTGTTTCAACAACAGTAATGTACTCCCATCACTCGACATCAGAAGTATTTAAAGTACGACTACAACTTTGAAATTCACATTTAGAACACACTGAATGTCTTTACCAAAAACAAACGGACTCTTTCTAAGAAATGTGTGACTCATAACCCGTTCATACTTCCAAACATTTCAGTTTCATTCATTGACACGCAACAGCAACTTGACTGGAATCAAACCAGTCAAACCATCAAAAACGATAACATTTGTAATCCATCGTCATGAAGTTGTAGCTTTACTTGGACTTTCACATTTCTAAGACCTGGTTGCATTCTGAAAATATCTTTTATCTCTATTTTTTTTAATTATGAAGGTTTTCAAAAAGCACCAATCAGAAGGTTAGAGAAAAACAAGGTAGAGCTTCTATATAAATTCCTTTTATATTAAGTGGAGAAAATACGTATTTGATCCGATTTTGTAGGTTTGCCCACTAAAAGTCTGTCATCCTAATGGTGGACTCATTTGAACTGGAAAATCACAAAGAAAATCAAGAAATTAAAGAATTTATAGACATTTCATGGAGGGGAACAAGTATGTGATCCCCTAGAAACCATTGAGAGTTCTAGTTCATACATGCCAGTTAGACTCTCTTAACCCTTATTCTTATTCTATTCTTATTCTTCTATCCTAGATATGTTGATGTTGGGAGAGGGGTCATCTGGACCCCACAAGATAGCACAAGGGCAAATCAACCTGTCACCTGGATTGAAGACAACCGTTTGAACTGATAACCTGTAGATAAAACAACTGTCCACAAAATCAGTCAGACTCCAAGCTCTCCATCATAGGAAAGACTAAAGAGCTTTCAGTGGATTTAAGGGAGAAGATTGTAGACCTGCACAAGACCGGAATGGACTATGAAACCATCAGCAACAAGCTGGGGGTTCAGGTGACAAAATATGCCAAAATACAAGAACATGACCATCAATCCACCTATAAGTCTGGAGCTCCAAACCAGATCTGACCTGCTTGGATTCTATGGAGATGAGAACAGTGAGAAATTCCTTAATTTCCCTGCGGGCACATCCCAATAGGATTAATAAAGCTGTCTATCTAAATGGACCTAAAACAAACAGGAGATAGAGGATGATCTCAGACCAGCTGGAACCACAGCCACCAAGAAAACCATTGGAAATGCTTTACGCTATAATAGTTTAATTCATTGGAAAGTAGTTTGTAGTAGTGCTTACAAAGACACATGTGCAAGCCTGCTTGAAGTTTGTCAATGAACAGCTTCATGACTTAGAGAGTGATTGGGAGAAGGTGCCGTGTTCAGATCAGACCAAACTGGAGCTGTCAAGCACGAAGGTGGAAACTTTGGGGATGCTTTCACTGTGTGAATGGATGGAGCCATAGACCGTCAAATCCTGACTGAGAACCTCCTTCTCTACCCCAGGAGGTTAAAAACGGGTCATGGATGCGTCTTCCAACAGGATAATAACCCAAGAAAAACAAGACAACTAAGGAGTGGCTGAAGAAGGACCAGATCAAGATCATGGAGTGGTCCAGCTACTCTCTGGACCTCAGTCCTGTAGAACATTGGTCTTCAACTAAAATAGTACAACAGCTTGAAACTAATTACACACAAAAATCTTTAAAAAATACGCACAAATCAGAGTGAGTCTATTTTCTCTCCATAACATTCACACACTGGTAGTGGCTCTGCTGTCAAACACCAGCGCCAACCTGCCACCAGAGACAATGTGGGGTTCAGTGTCTTGCCCAAGGACACTCAGACACATGAGTGGGCGAGGCGGGAATTAAACCTGAAATCATCTGATCAGGAGTCCGCCTTACCGCTGCACCACAGGAATTTGCCACCTTCCATTAGAGTGACACACTGTCAATTTCTTTACTTAATAACTTATTTCCTCCCCCGTATGCGCCATTATTGTTAGGATTTGGTTGGAATAAATTGAATAAATAGAGACAACTTCTATTAGGAATCTAAGAATCGCGTATCTAGTTATTGTAAATTATGAACTAATTACAGAAAGTAGCACGTTTTGTTACAAACAGGATTGACTAGGGAAGACTACCATGCATGTGTGTGTGTGTGTGTGGGTGTGTCAAACTCAGCAGGTGATCATTTGGTAAGAATCAAGTTCAAACAGTCCTCACAGCAAATGGGTAATGAGACGCTGTTGGGGGGGTACGTGTGTGTATATGTTTGTGTGTGTGTGAGTGCACACGTGTCAAACGTATTCTCTGAGAAAATGTGCAGCCCAGAAACAGCGCTGTACGACGGAGAGCAACGAAATCAATTATAGAAGACTGAGCACAGTCGGCTGCATGAATATTTCATCAACTGTCGTCTCTTCAAAATTAAAGGCCTACATTCTTGAAAAACATTCTGAGGCAGATCACAGTGAGCTTGTTGCTTTCTCAAAAGTGACAGACATCTTTGTTGTTTAGTGTCCACTAAGCTTCACTTCATAAACAAATATGAAGCCCAGACCTTTTTTTTGGCTTTTGAACCCCCCTCTCTGCATTTCAACCCCCGTTTTCATTTCTTGGCAGTTGCGTTCCTCCCGCTACTTCCATCCTCCCACGCTCCGTCAGAGCTCTCCGTGATGATAAATATCCATTTTCATCTGAAACATATGCCTCCTGCATTTCCGTCGGCGCACACCGAGTCCAACGCCTGCACTCGCTGAGAGCGCACACATCCGCGTGCACGCTGATGAATAACTCATTCAGTTCTGACCTTGGGGACTTTATCTGTTGTGTTAGAGAGGAAAAACTACAGGAAATGTGTGTGCTGAACTAATCACACTAATCTGGGTGTTTTTTTTTATAAATTGTGGCTTGAGTGTGTGTTTTCTGTGTGCATGCCGCGGGGGTGTCGGGGTAATTGCTCTTTATCCATGAAAGGTTGTTCAACACGCTGCATAGCTAAGCCCACTAAAACGGTGCACCGATGCCTACCATCCCGAGGGGGACTTGCACCAGCAAACCAGTCCACGCTTCCTCCAGCTACACAGATGAAAGGACGCTCTGACACGAGCTAACATGGACCTCCACCGAATCCCCGTACTCCCGCTTGTGTTTCAGCTCCCTCTCTAATACGTTTCAGGCGGACTTCCTTGACAAAGGCCATCTCAGTTCTCTCCCACATTTATCACTTCCTCTTTCTTCCTTTGCTTCCTGCAATTCAGTGAAATGGTTCCCTGTGGACGGCTGGGAGCTGGTGGTGCTGAGCCCAGACTTAAAGCATAAAGGCTCCTTGTCTTAAGCTACAGGGCTAGAGAGGAGCCTTTTCTAATTAAAGTTGTTTTTTTAAAAGGTCCCAAAGTGATATTTTATCATTAGACTAAGTTAATTATTATAATCCTAAAGCTACGTTCACACCGCCTTTAGCAACGCGCGTTTAAGCAACCACTTCCAATGAAAAGTCTGTTTCAGGCTTCCTGGTTCTTGCATAGCTAGCTTCTGCAACAGTTTTCAGGCTCTAAGAATAAAATATGCGTCCATTGAATTTGCATTGCAAGCAAAAACAGGTTCAACTCAGATTTGGGAGTGACATATGGATGGCGTCCTTTTCAATTCACAGAAATGCTAACCGTTTGAAAACTGATCATGCAGGAGAAATTCAAAATTCCGGTTTGTGCCCGGCTGGATTTATACAACACCAAATATATAATGTTTTGTAATGGAGCTGTGAAAGAAAAAGCCTGGAATAAGCTTTGTGAGATTTGAACCGCCGCTTCGACATTTCGCACCAAGCCTCTTCCAACTGTAGGTGGCAGACGTGCGCAATAAACAGTAGAAGAAGAAAAAGAAGAAGACGTCACTCCCTGCTCGTCCAGTGTGAATGCCATGGGCTGGTTAAGTGTTTCAAGATTGGGAGTTTTGTGTTCTTGAACGCATCACATGCCTGAATGCAGCAAAATGCTGATAAATACATTTACTATTTAAAGTTATGAAGGGTTTAAATAATGTTGAAAAACTAAAAGTTGATTGGAAAATATTTTAAAACATGATTCTTTGGACATTTTTTAAACTGCTACTTCCAATACTTCCAATAGCTGGGACTTCAAAATAAAGTAACCCAAACTTAAAGCAGATTGTTGGCTCTTGGAAACATAACATGACAGTAAAAACGGGGCAAAAACATTTTGTGGCCTGACCCCCCAAACTGTTTTAGCTAAATTAGACATTTTTATTTTTATTTTTTAGGTCACTTTGTTATTTATCCAAAATTTCAGTTACATGATAGCTGTTTTGGCTAATTTACACTTTTTCAATTTTGTAGGCTAATTTGGAGTTTAGCTAATATTTCAGCTACATGCTAGCTGTTTTGACTAATTTAGTCTTTTAGCTAATATTTTAGCTTTGTGCTAGCTGTTTTGGCTAAATTAGACATTTTTTCAGGTTTTTTTTTAGGATAATTTGTCATTTAGCCAATATTTCAGTTATATCCTAGCTCTTTTGGCTAATTTACGCTTTTTTCAGTTTTGTAGGCTAGTTTGGAGCTATTATTTTAGCTTTATGCTAGCTACTTTGGCTAAATTAGACATTTTCCCTTTTTTTAGGCTAATTTGGAGTTTAGCTTATACTTCAGCTACATGCTAGCTGTCTTGGCTAATTTAGGCTTTTTTCAGTTTTTTTATGCTAATTTGTCATGTAGCTAATATTTTAGCTACATGCTATCTGGTTTGGGTAATTTTGGCTTTTTTCAGTTATTTAAGCTAATTTGGCACTTCACTAATATTTTAATAGCTATCAGCTTCAGCGATTTTAGCTATCAACTTGAGCATTTTCAGCTATCAATTTAAGCGTCTTTAGCTATTAATCTATCACAGGTAATGCTGTATATCTAGTTTTTGAAATGCTTTACCATTATTTTTTCTGTGAAAATTACAAAAATTATTTTTTTTAATTTTATAAGTGCGGCTTTCTGTAAAACCATAAATGTTTATGTTTAAGCTGTGATTGTTAGACTTTTTCTGTTAGCCTACAAACCGACCCGGCCCCACATCAGAGAAGAAAACAGTTATGTGGCCCTCACAAGAAAAAGTTTTGAAGCCCGTGGTCTAGAGCACCCTGAGGGAGTCATTTAACCACCTGATTAGCTCAAATGGTCTCCTAAATGCTTGTCATATTTACAGGTAAAGACACGGCTGAATGAATGCACCTGCAGGAGCTGTGACGGCTGCTATATGCAGCTCCGCTCACTGAAGGGGAAGTGCATACCTTTTGGCTTTGTTGGAACTTGTGCAGCGCTGAAAATGACATACCTCACACGGAGGTGCGGCGGGCACTTTGTTTAGTTTTCATAGAAAAGAGTCGAGGCATGTGCTGCAGGTTTGTCTTTCAGTAAGACTTCGTTTGTTTTATTAAAACTCTACAACATATATGTTGTAAACTTGTTTTTTTTTGTTTATTTAAACCCTTTTTAATCATGTTTCTCTGGTTTTTCAGACTTACCGCTCTCCCTGTTCTCTTGTGCCCCTCTTTGGTCATCGAGTCGCAGGTCGCTAAGCAGATGCTCCAAAATCTTCAGTGGGGTTCCGGATACCACCACATACCTGTAAGACGAAGAGTTCCAACAGTCCGTCTTAGCGGAGTGGGAATACCAGCGACGCCCCCCTCCGTCCACCCATTTTCCTTCCTTCTCTTCCTCTTTTGCATCATCATCATCATCAATGTAGCGTAAATGAGGAACATCAAATGTTTCCGAGTTACTCCCATCTTCGTCTTCACTATCGTCCTCATCTTCCTCTGCTTCTGCGAGTGTAGCCAGCACAGAGGTCTTCTTCATACCTAAAGTCCAACAATCAGCCCTCTTCTAAGCTCTGCATACCCAGGAGCGCTGTCCCTCCGTGGGGCATGCTGCTCTGTTAGTAACAGGCTCTACAGACACAACCCTCTGTCTGACAGCTGCTACAGTCAAGCTGAAAGGAAAACAGATTGGTGCTGTAAACTACAAACACACACCTACCTAACCTGCCTGCTACTGACACTCCCATCTTTGTATCTCAGGTCTTGGCTTGCACTTACGTTAACACAGAAAACTCTCTGTGCGATACATTTCTATACAATTAAAATCTCAAATCACTTTTTTTAACCTAAAAAAGTTAATCAGCACAAATTATATTTAGCAAATGCACCCAAAAATCACCTTTGTCCCATCTAAAATTTAAAATGCCTAAGTGTTATTATTACAACTTCTAAAGTAACTGTGGCTGACCTCTTGTTGGAGTCCTCCTGCCTGAGCCCGCCCCCTGACGACGACGTAGGCGAGGGGCGGTCCGAGGGCGATGTCAGCGAGGACGTCACCCGCTGCAACACCAACACGTCTCGTCCCCTCTCTTTGAGGCAAACCCTCCCCAGCGCCTCCTGAGAAGGGAAAAGGCAGAGTGAAGGAGGGCAAACCTGCTCAGAAAGCAATTAAAGGAATGAGGACAGTTAATGTTTCATTACTGGATGGGCTGACTGAAGCAGTGTGGAGCAAGTCATGCCACCATTTTCTTTTTGTACACTCTGAATCTCAGTTGTGTGCATTTTTACTACTTTATGTCTCGGGTGTCAAACTCAATTTACCTTGGGGCCACTGAAGGCAGAGTCTGGCTGAGGCTGGGCCGTATGGGGTTCCATTTGTGCCAAAAATATAATTTTGCATCCACTGTCTATATCAGGGTGTCAAACTCAACAGCACAAGGGGCCCAAAATCCAAAACACACCTCAGGTTGCGGCCAGAACAGGATGAACATTTATTAAAAACGCTGAAACTACATTTTTTAAACTATAAAAACATAACATTTTTACATAATTATGAATAAAAAAATCAGAAATATTATTCTAGAATAAATTACCTTAAATTTTTTAATATTTTACTTTCTAAAAAAAAAAAAAAAACATTGTGTCAAAATTATACAAGTTAGAAATAAGAGCAAGATAACATCAGGCCATTAAAAACGATAAAATAAAATTATCTGGAAGGCCGCATATAATAACCTGGAGGGCCAGTTCCGGCCCCCGGGCCTTGACTTTGACACACTATATCTTTTGTCCACTGTCTGTGTCTACTGAACAAGTTTATTGAACATGTGTTCATTTCTATGTACTACTTAGCAATATCTTGTCCTGTGAAACGATAGGAGCTAACGACGCTAGCAACTGTTGCTAAGGGCTTTTCTGATGAACAGATCCAACGACGATAGCAAACATGGACATGAAGAAGATATTGCTTAGTTGTTCATAGACATATATAAACGATCGATAAACTTGTTCAGTACACATACTGGACGCAAAAACATATTTTTGGCACAAATGTAACCCCATGCGGAACTGGCTGCACGCGTTGAGAAAATTATGTGTGAATAGTAACTTTCTAAAAAAAGAAAAGTTAGGATTTCAATGTGGGGTTGTCAGATTTTTCCCAAAAGTTTCCCTGCTTCAAGCCCGCTAAATGTCCCGCCCCCAAGAGCTATATACCCCACTGTGATTGGTTGGTTTGTCAGCTCCACACACAGCACTGTAAAAATGCCATTTATACATAACTTGAGGGTCACACCAACATTGAATTTTCATATTAAGCCACAAAATATCGACTTGGGGGCCGTAAATGGCCCGCGGGCCACCAGTTTGAGATCCCTGATTTATACGTTTATTTTTTCAAACATTATAGTGGTTTTCCACATATCTTTGCAGAGGTAAATTAAAGGGTTTTAGTTGTTACAATTGCACTTATTGTCCAGCAGAATGTTCTTTTTTAATAAAGATTTTTAACCCCTTTGCATTTTTTAACACACAACTGCCACCACACACAGTCACAACTGGTCATTAAAGGATCTTTCCAACAAAAAACTCAGTATTTTGGGTGAAACTAAAAGGTATTCAAAGCTATTATTAATAAGCCACATTCACTTGTGTTAACAGCCTGTTCTGCCCTCTGAAACAGAAGTGTTTGTTACATTCTCTCTTTCAATAGAGAGCTCTGTGCAAAAACAACAAGGGATCAGGGCTGACTCTGGAAATTATCTCTACAAATGAGCAGCAACATGATGCGTGACCCTGTGCTGGGACACGCTGGTGTAACAAGAGCAGGGTTTTTTTGGAGGAACAAAGGATCACAAAAAAATGACACTGCCAAAGGAAAGAAAAATGGAAAAAAATAAAATCATGGAAGATCAAAGACAGAGGAGCAGAAATCCATACAACCATTCCTTCACAAGCTGTTAAGAACGAAACAACTTAGCAGACATCTTTAAACCTAAATAGATGAAAAAAAAGTATTTAAAATGAAAAACTTGATTACATTTGAGAGGAAAAAAATGATTTTCAGAGCCAGAAGATAGTCCTGTAAAATCTAGTCAACAAAGATGCAGACACTGACAAGTCAGATATAATCTCTGGGTCAGCTTGACAAAAGAGAGTCTGAGACTGTAGATGTGATTTTACTAGTGCGAGACAAAACAACAGGCTGCCCTTATGTTTGTATTTTGTATTTTACAACATTAAAGATCCAGGTTTTTGAACATGTTTTTGCTGCATTATTCTCATGATGGAGAAAAGCTCAAAATTGCACATCTGAGCACTTCTCTTTTCAATCAGACGAAAAATGCCGTTGGGGGAAAAAGTTTGTATTTGTGACATAGAAAATATGCTGGTGGACCAAAAGCTCCCCATCTTTGTTTTTGCTCCCATCTAGTTCAAAACTGTTTGGCTGGATATCTCCAATATTTCTTGAATTTTCTTTTTTTTTTGCTAGGCTAATGTTAGCTTGGGCTTTTGAGGTGCTATAAGCTAGCAGGAGATGGGACCAACTTCCTGCCCACAACTCAGAACCAAATTTCTAATGAGCTCCTGCTCTGCTGCAGAAACTTCCTGCTCCAACAAAATAAAGTCACCTTTTTTTCACAATACGGACGCCGCCATGTTGGAGCCAGATAGCGTCAGTGAGTAGTGTTTCCTCCGAATCGGTTTGGATCATAATTTCAATGGCAATCACTCTTGCCAATCAAGATTGAGCTTGTTGGAAGTCCACACCCCTACCACTTGAAAGCAGAGAAATCTGTCAATCAAGCGTTTTGAACGTTGGTCGTAAGATATTGAGTCATCTGATTGGTCAGTTTATAACTTAAATAACTTGTAACATAGAAAAAATATCTTGAAAAGGAATAAAAAAATAGGTATCAGAGCAAAAAATGACTATTCTGACAAATATAGCAGATGGATAAATATCTGTTATTTATCAATACAAGTATATCTGATATTAGCAGGTACTTCCTGTTTGCAATGTGAGGGGGGAGGAGTCACTCAGTCCAGTTCTCCTATACTGGCGTCTGAACCTTCAAGACTTGAAGAGTCATTTGGATCAATTACTTATTGACCACAAACCAGCAGGAGCCACAAATTATGACTTCACTCTTAAAAAAATAACTAAGACGCTGCTAAGATTTTCATAAAAATAAATTAATTATTTTTCTTTTTCTTTAAAGATAAATAGCCTTTTTTTTCAAATTAGGAAATACTTACATGTGACTTTTTTCTCAAATAAAATACATACTGAACCATAAAGGATTATCTCATTGCAGCAAATATAGAAGTAGTAATAGGTAGTGTAATGACAGCAGCAGTTTTGAGAGTTTTTTTTTTTGTTTTACATTTTATGGTGCATCTCAGCCAGAAATTTTAAAATCCAACTAAAAA
Source organism: Oryzias melastigma (assembly GCF_002922805.2). Classification (NCBI taxonomy): domain Eukaryota; kingdom Metazoa; phylum Chordata; class Actinopteri; order Beloniformes; family Adrianichthyidae; genus Oryzias; species Oryzias melastigma. Next base: position 9,641,697 of record NC_050522.1, read on the forward strand.
AAATTTAATCAGAGCTAATTAAGTGACCCATAGTGTGTTTTTCAAACCATAGGGTGCAGTTAAAACCTTCAGATTTGTTCAGAAATAGAAAATCTGTCCCATAATTTAGTGCACAAAAATCTATAAAATGTTTAGTATGACTAGTGATGCATTTTTTACACTGTTTGTGAATATATTTGAAAATATAAATATTTTTTTCTCAAAAATATTTTTTTTCTTTACCAAGAGAGCCACAATAGAGGGGTGAAAGAGCCACATGAGGCTCCGGAGTCGCAGGTTCCAGACCCCTGTCCAATACAGTCAATGGTCAATTGTAAGGTCAATGGGGTTGCTGGAGCCTATCCCAGCAATCAAAGTGTGAAGGCAGGGTGGACAAGTCACCACCCCGTTCCAAACCAATATTACTACATGATATCACGCACTTATTCCTAAATGCTAACTGAGAAAAATGAAACAAGTAGAAGTGTTGTGTCATATTTGCGACAACAGGCGTTAAGAGTGGACATACAAATATTTCTGTATATGTTACTGTGGGATCGAACATAACAGCAAACATGAATGTCTATACAAGTGAACACCTTCACTGCTATAGTTTGTTTTCTATTATGCTCTGAGGCTTTTTTGTAATGACTTCTTTGGTAAATGTCACATCATTAGTTCAAAGTAAACTTCCTCAGGAGTTATCTTCTTCAAGTTGGAGCCAACGGATAAACACTATACAGTCTTGACATCTGATTTACTAAAGTGTGGCACTTTGTTCAATTCATCAGCTTTTGGAATGACACCAAGTCCACACCCAGCAGCCCAGATGTGAAGTCAAGATAGCAGATTCGCTAAGTGGTCTAAAGGGGATGTGCAATTAGAGCGTATCATACACGGTTCAAGTACCAGCAAGCGTTATCAAAAGTCTCCATCCTCTATCAGAGCAGACTTCTCCTGTCTCTCCACAAAAATCAGATTCAAGTGAAAAACATTCCAGAAAAGCAGCGATAAAAATAAAAGCATTATATAACCTGGGACAACCACTGTGATGGAAAGGGGGAAAAAAAATCTGCTTTGCCCCTGACACAAAAAACAACCAAACACCCACATCCTTGGCAAGAAACACAAACACCGAAGTATAATCGAAAGACACACAAATCCACACCCTTCATAAAAAACAGTTAATTAAACAAATGCATCAATTTAAACATAATTAAAGTTTAAAATGAACTCTGACAGGAAATCAATCCATCCAATACTCTATTCAGCCTGAGAAGGGTCACTGGAGTCCACCCAAGCTATCACACGCCAACGTTACACACAGAGCCGACCGCCAGTTCCTGCAGAACCACAAACAGAAACAACAACTAGTTTCTGCAGGAAAATCCACAACATAGTTACAACAAAGAAAACATATTTTAAAGAAAAAACTTTAAATCAAACAGGAAGGATAAAAGTCAAAAAGCAAATTGAAGCTCTGGAGCATAATTTTTAAATCAGAAATAACTTAAATCCTACTTTATAATTTAGATTTTTGCCAAAATAAAAAAAAAAAAATGTAATTTTCTAGGCTATAGTTTCTGCTAACCCGCAGTAGTTCATTAGAAAGTCACCTCTTAGTGTTGGGCGGGATCGTTGCCATGGAGCAACCCCACCGCCCTTTCCATCAGCCATAACTGAGAGCTCTCCGTTTACAAGCTCTCCCACTAGCTTACATCCCCTCACGCCCCCAACCTCACATTACTTCTTTAATCAAACTTTTTTTTTTTTTTTTATAAAAAAACACTTCATGATTTGAGCAGCTCAATCAAAGCACTTCACAGTATATATAAAAAATCAAATAAATTAAAAAAGCCACAAAAATTTTAAATTAAAGCCAACCCACCCTGTGGGTTTTCATGGGGCATGAAAACAGGACTGTACTTATGAAGAAACTCAGAATTCATATTCTTCAGGTTTCTGTCAGCCCTTTCTTAGAATACGATCACTTATCCCGAAATGCAAGATATATATTTAGCAAATTTGGTAGGTGGTCGTGTGGCAGTCAAGCAGATTTTATGAAAAAGTTAAGCCACAGCTCTGATTGGACGATGTGTTAATGTCTCCGGACAGCAGCCGTCCATATCAAGTGCCACGGAGAGTATATAAAAAGCGTGCTATTCTGATGGCCGCCATCTATACTCATGACCACGGCAACAATTAAAAAAACCAAAGTGAGCCCAAGATTCTACTAATGCTTCCCCTCGTTGTATTTGTGACCGTAGCATAAAATCCATCCAACTTTACCCGATGCTCTTATGACATTTGGAAACAAAACTTGAAACAATGAGTCCCTTTTGTGCCAATGAATCACAAAAACTAAATTAAATATAAAACACACAATGGTGACAGGATGTAGTGCACAAAATCCAGATCGGTGTGGCTCTTCCATCTAATCTAGTTTGCACTTTTTCTTTCTTACACAACCACACAATATGACATAATGTTGTTGAGAGGAAAGGTGGGCCTAAAGGATAGCCTGAAGGAAGCCCCCTCTGCGTTTCCTCTCAATGTGAGCGCTTGTGTCTAAACCAACACCGACCCTGTCATGTCTGTTATGTGATAAAGCTGGGCTGGATTCCAGGAAATAATGGATAAGAGAGTAAAAACAATCCTTTTAGGTCAGTGGCACACACACTGGACTGTACAACAGCAACTCTGCATATCAATGTCATCCGTGGTGCGACCTTGAATAATAATCTATGCTGAAAAACTGATCCATCAAATCAAACAAAGAAAAAGACAACTCTGAAGGAGCTGCAGGCACTCCATACACATCGCCATGGAAACGGGTCACATCGGTTTGTCAGACTCTTTACGTCACAAGGGAAAAAGAAATATATATACCAAAAAAAAGAAAAAATCACCATGACAACCCAGTAAAAATGTTTCCTGTCCTGAACAAAGTAATTGCTTTGTTTTGTTTTTGCTGAATTAAATTTGCTGCAAGACTGAATTCTTTCTGGTTCTGTGGGGCTGAAATAATGCGTCTGTGTTGAAAGATATTCTGAGGAGAATATTACTTTTTAATACTTTTATTCCCTTTAAGCCAAAAGACACAAAAGAAAACAGAACCAGAAGAATGTAATCTGGTTCTTAGGGATATTTTTGCAGTTTGTCTTCTAAACACCACTTTGATCAGAGAACTGTCTCTTGAATATTCATACTTACAGAGATGTGAAAACTGTCACGAATAATATTTCAATATTTATTTGTAATGTCCTAAAATTTGGAGCAAAAAGACTTAATGAAGCCTGAAACGTCTCCTTTTTACACCTCTTTCCAGCAGTTAATAACAGGAAATTAAAAAAAATGTTTAATTTGAATGAGAAATAGCTTTAATGGGTTTGATACAACCACTTTCCTTTCATTCATTTAATTTAATTTCAACATAAACTCATTTTAAAAGCTATATAAAAACTTATTGAATACAAAAAATAAAAGACTAAGCACAATTTCTGTTTTTTGAAAAAAATAAAAATACATTTTCTGAGACTAATTGATGTTTGAAGGACAACAGCTCTGAATGTTCATTAACTATATGAATCTAAACGGTCAGAAAAGCTCTGACAGTGTTTTTCCAACATATTATTATTAAACTTCGTGTCTTTATGTCATGGTTCCCACATTAAAACCATTGTGCTATTTTTGGGGGTCAAGATGACCCCACCCTGACACCGACGTGTTATCCCTCCTATGACTAATGTGGACAAAGGTGGACAGGATTTCATGTGTTCCACTTTCACACCATTGGGCTGGAGTTAAAATAATAACTTATCTTCCTTCCTCTCCTTTTTTTGCGTCACCCACTAACAATTCATTTCTCCAAGTTGTACCAAGGATGGATTTGAGTTCTCCACAGGAGTTCAGTGCTTAAAGCCTTTAGTCACATGCACCCGTACGGGGGTGGACGCGTTCGGCCACCTCAAGGAACATCATGAAAATGGAACGTACCATTGTTGTGCGTGTATCATGTAGTATTTGTAGGGATAATGAAAATTACCTGCACTTATGACGCATCTGTGATGCTATCATGTCTTTATCTGCACTCTAGTTGTTAACAGTGGGCGTGTACTGGCTCCTTATTGACCACAAAAACGCTGCACGCCTGGACTGTGAAGTGATAGACAAGTGGCTGTAGGATGACCGTAGGATGTCCACACAAACTCTGTCTAGTTTCTAAGAGTCAGGTCGCATGCATGGAACGCATACTTATCGCATACTTTTCACTTGAGCTCCAATGGGCTCCTTGACAAACCTTGAAAGCCTGTCTGACCTATTTCACTCTTACATGTTGCATAAGTAGCTGCGTTTACATGTGCAAAATGTCCGATTAGAATAGAACTGTACACATGGACCCTAAAAAAACTTTAACCGATTGTAACGAATGTTTACATGCACCACACTTTTGATTGGAATAAATCATTCTAAAATGCACAGAACTGCACAGAATAGAGCTAGGTTGAAAAAAAAAAAAATCGATAAAAGCTTAATAGATCAATAATCGATTCACAAACGATATAAATCGATTTACCGCACAAAGCTAAAGTCTGCTGCTTGATGCAAACGTTCAATAGAATTCTAAATAGTACGGCTAATGCTAACGTTCGGTTGACCACAAAAAAAAAAAAACACATTGCTGACTAAATCTGAACATCTTTATTTACTCAGATGCAATAATTTTTCAAACTCTTTTAAGGAAATATTTTTAAAGTAACTATTTGTGGTCTAAAACCATTGACTGTAAAAAAACTTCCCTCATACTGTTGTCTTCTTCTTGAAGTAAGTGTACATCTATAGCACGATCGCCACCTAGTGGCCAAACTAAAACGCCCTCCAGGAGAAGCAGCACTTCTTACAATGTTAATGATCTGAACATTTTTGTTAGAACTTCTCCTTTAGAGAATCTATGTAACACTTTATGATATTAACAATCTCATTATTTTTCTAATAAATTTTACAATATGTGAAGTGTATCAGATTATTATAAATATGTTCAAATTAAATAATAGATTTTTAATATATTTTTAAACAAATGTGTATAAATTTGTAAACTTAAAATTGAATTGAATTGAAGAATCAAAAGAATCGGAAAAAATTCGAATCAAATCATTTCTGGAAATTATAACCGATACCCAGCCCTAGTCTAAAATGCCGGAAATAGTCGTAGAAGAAAGAAATGGCGAGTCCCGTTGTTAACAAACATAGATAGTGTGCTTTCATTATTAATAATAATATTTTTAAGTGACTCTTCGCTCAGAATTTACTAAATCTGTGTATCGATGCAGCAATGTGCATCTTTCTGCATGTAAATATGTGGGAATAACTTCAGCCTTTACTTTGTCTGGACGTGATTGGAAACTTGAATTTACATGATTTTTTTGCAGTTTCTCAAGACTTTTCGGAGCACGGAGCGGCATTTCCAAATTTAAAAGCCGCCTCCACCGGCTCACACCGTCCTGAAGCCGATCGGAGACACACAGTCCTTCCGAGAGACACGGTTTTCCTAAGTCCAGCAGGTCTCTCACTCAGAGCAGCCGGACGGACTGCAGTCCGAAGCTCACACCGTAACAAAGCACCTCCCACTCACAGGCATGAAAGCTGTGAATCCACTACTCTGCTCAGAGAAACGATTCGCTCTCGTAGAGCAGCCGATCGGTCCAAAAACTTCTCTGGAGCGCCATACCCTCAATGCATGACGTAAAATCCAGCGCAGTAATGAACCACGATTGGAATGGATTATCTACACGCACCACGATCGGATCAACGATCGGTATAATTCCCTGTTTCGATCAGAAGGAAATTTGGATCAGAATGAGTCTGATCATTCAGAGTATTCAGAATGGCGTTTTTACATGACACATTCTTTTTCTGGTCAGGCATTTATTCCGATTACTTAAAGTGTGCAAGAACATTTTTACTTTACAGGCTCACCAAGCAATCTACGACTTTGATATTTCATGTTTTTTTGCCTGCAGACAAACCATATCCACATTTAACCCTCGTGCTATCCAAGGCATGTTTACATTAAAAGTAGGGTCATCTGGACCCCACAAGTCAGCAGCTGAACCTTTTTTTCCAAACATTTTTTATCTTCACTGGTGTCTGTGGCAAACATAAAATCCTGTCCACCTTTGTCATGGGAGGAAACACACATCAGTGTAAGAGTCGGGTCATCTGGACCCATAAGATCGCACAAGGTTTAAGAGCAGTTTTAGCTTAGGCTATGACTAAAGACCCATGTCCTCTAATGGCATCATGGATGCTGGGCAGGGATGGCCTTTGGGGACTTCACAGGACTTCTGCACTCAAGATTCTCACCAAGCATGACAAATCTGACAAGCCGGATGGCTCCAGCTCTTCTAGCAGCGCAAACATGAGAAAAGATCTCCCTGAATTGCAGAAAACGAATCCTCTATTATTCTTCTAAAAAGGCTTTCAGATAAACTCCTGCTTGCAGTAACTCTCACAAACATTTACTTCAGGATGTGGGGTGATATCAGATATTAGAGTCGCACTGCTTCCTGTCTCCAGGTGCACGGTAGCGCGGATCAAGCATTGCAAGGTGTCGCGAACAGCCCACTCATGATCACTGACTCAGCCTGCCACAGTGCTAGCAGTGCATGAGCAGACACTTTTAAGCCCTCTCAGTAATTATAAGCTCTAGCCAGCAAACTGACACACAAGTGATTGTGCAGACGCAAACTTCATGACAGCTTGTAGAAAGAGCATGATATCACTTTGCACTGAACCATTATTATTACTACCCACACTAGACATGCAGCAGCAGGGAAATGCTGGAAATATTTATCTGAATGAAGCCAAACTTTGTGTGTGCAAGTTTTCGGACACTTGTGTTGTGGTTATAAATCATTGGACATGTGTCTTGGAGATTGACGTAATCCAATCAAGTCAATCTACTCAAGAGATCGTAGAGGTGCAAGCATGAGTAACTCTAAAGTAATGGCGTTTACCACATGACATCTGTACTCAAACTCTTAAGTACATATTCTATTCCGATCAAACATTGTATGAGGTTGACGATTTTCTGTGCCACTTACCGCTTGATTCCTGTCAGATATCCGGTAGTTGTGGTTCTGCAGGATCCGACAGCCATCCTTCGCCAGCCGCTGGACCGCCTCCAGCCCCAGTCGGCTGGTGAGTTCTTCACGGCAGCAAACCGACCCCGTTCCCCCACTGCCGCCACCACCACTGCTGCTGTTGCCGCTGTCCCGCAACGAACACACCCCACCCAGCTGCAACACAGGAGGCATGAAGACATATTTCAGCCCGCAGTCCCAAGACATCCTGGCAATGCTCACAAGGTCCTAAAAAGTGGGAGAATCTTGATAATTCAAAGGAAAATAGAAGGTGGAATTATATGAATAGTCCCATCTGTTTGAGCTAATAAATCCTGTTGTATTTCTCTTGGTGTCAGCCTGACTGCTGTGTGTCAGAGGACCTCAGAGAAGAGTGTGATTAGGAGTATAAGTGGGCGGGAGTAGGTGTTAGGGTGTGTGGTTTACGTCTGCCTCCTCCTCAACACAAAGAGCTCCCTGAGGTAGATACAAAGTCAGCAAATAAGAGTAATAATCCTTGATAACTCTATGCCACAAAAAGCAAAAAGTAGACTAGTTTCAATAAAAGGTTGGTGGAAAAAATGTAAAATTCATCCTAGCATAAAATCCCTAGAGTGTTGCATGTTGTGTGATGGTTATCACCAGTGGCGGGCATCCCGCTTTGTTTGTTTTCCTTGGAAGACAGACAGAGAGGCTTGTTTCATTTGGCTGTGACTCGGGCAACCCTTCCTGTGAGCTCCAGGATCCCACGGTCCCCCACCACGGTGTGGGGTAGCACACATACACCCCTTATTTACCAGGAAACACCCTCCAAATGGGTCTTATCTTGCAACATGACCACACAGACAAATCAAAACCTTAGTCTTAGTTTCCTGTAAAACAGCTTTTGACTTCCTGTCCTAACCCAGTCATCTCTGTGCACCTCTTTACAACAAGAAATGCATAAAAATATAATATTAAGTTTAGCCTCAAATGAAAAAGGGATTTATAAAAATATGCACCTTGTGTGTCAGATTTATAACCCCCTATTGTAACAGTAAAATCTGTCCAACACAAATACTCTTTAGCTAGCAAGCTAGTTTTTCCCCAAACCTTTATTTAACAATTGCAAACATGATACAACAAATTTCCTCATAAAGAACATATAGACACACAAGAAAAAAAAAATATATATATATATGCACATAAATACTAAGGGTTTTCATATAACTTATTATCAGCTAGCTAGCTAGCTAGAGCTAAAGAGCTTTAGTGTTGGACAGATTTCACTGTTACAATAGTTAGCTAGCTAGCTAACTAACTACTATCAAGTAGTAGTTCCAGTACTGTAGTGAAATTTGGGGAAATATATACAAAACAAATATTCACCCAATAATTAAACTTCAGAAAAAGAGCAGTTAGATTAAAAAATAAAGTTGGTTTTCGGGAGTCCACTAATGGACTGTTTAAAAAATCTAATACTTTAAAATTGAGAAAAGAGGAAACATTATAATTTAAGAGATAATTTTATGTTTGAATCCTTCAGGGCAAGAACAAATGTAAAATGGAGATGTTCTTCTGTTTTTGGTACAAAACTTTAATTCTTTAAGTACAGATGTTAAATTAGTCAATACAAGTGAAATTTAACTATGTTTTAGTAAATATGTATGAAATTATGTATGTATGTAGCTGTAATACATGTATATATTGTATGTATATGTCTATAAACTTGTACATATGAATATGTATTTGGTGAAAAATGTTGTTTTCTATGTTTGTGGCATACTTGTCAACTTGATGTTAAGTTTTGCTTCTGTAAGTTGTTTTTTTGGATGGGCTTTGATAAGCATGATGCTTCAGTCCTTTATTTTTTTGGTTGACGTAGATTATCATTTAAAGGTTGTAAAATGTTAAATGTATACAAACAACCACATAAAAATCACCAATTGGGCTGAAAAAAAGTAGTTTAAATGTTTCTTCTTAAATAAGAACTCAAGTTTGGCTAGATAGTTGTAACATATAAACATGAAAAAAATGGAAAAATGTCCATCTCTAAACAAGTGAAAACATATATAAAGCAAAATGTTTTTTCCCTGTGAAGCTACAGCTATTGAACCCAGATTGGAAGGTAAACCAGTGGAACCAATCAGGGACTCTGATTTGGTGGTGACATATGAACGGCGTCCCTTTTCTTCACAGAAGTACCAACCATTTGAAAATTGATCAGGAGAATTGATAATTGCGGTCTATTCCAGGTCTGAATTATACAGCACCAAGTTTTTCATATATCAAATAGAGCTGTGAAAGAAAAAAAACTGGAGCAAGACTTGCTCCAGTTTTTTTGCACTACTTTGACATTCCACACCAAACATCTCCCAACTGTAGTAAACTGGGCTAGTAAACAATAAAAGAAGAAGCCCCTCCCTTCTTGTGCAGTGTAAACACTATTGGCTAAATGTGCAGTCAAGAATCCCCGTTTAATGCATTCTTGAACGCGCGCTACATTCTTGGTAGCTTTAGAAGTGAGAAAAAAACTGCCAAGAGCTAGTAGAAGTGTCTTGGTAATATTTTTTAAAATAAGTAGTGATGTCCTGCTCTTTCAAGACCAAATTTAGTCTAGAAATGTTCTATAAACACTCACGTAATTGAATATGAGTATGTAAATATGAATATAGAAACATTACTTTGGTAATTGGAAACATGCATGTGTTGCTGAAGAAACGTTTTAAGAATATGCTTATACTTTTACCCAAAAAAAGGATTCTATTTTGAACGCTAAAAATGTCCAACTTATTTCTAGACCAATTAAAAAAGGACTAGATGTATACATTTTAAGATAAAGTTGTAAAAAATCTGTAAATTATGAATTTTAAAAAATGGTTTCATTAGATATATTACTTAAAATAAGACGGTTAACAAGATTAAATGACTGAAGAATATATAAGAGATTTATTGTCTTAAAACAAGTTGTTACAACTCACAGAAAAGTTACAAGTAAGTTAGTTTTATCTTAAATCAAGTACACTAGAAACTACGTGTTCTTCCTGTACATCAGCAGATTATTTTGCTTCTAACAAGAGAAAAAACATTATGCATTCTGTTTTTTAACTTGTTTTGAGAAGGATTTTTAAAATTCCCGTTTGGTTTGAGCCCGTAAACTCAGAGTGTCTGCATACGTGAAAGAAAACATGGAAAAACAGTAAATGGTGCATACTTATGGAATGCTTTAGTTTAAGGATGAATTTACTCATACACCGATGGTGACAGAGCTGCTATCCAAGGCGTTAACCTGACCACCAGGAGTAAAGTGGGACACAACAAATGAGCAGGCAAGAGAGGAAATGAACCTGCAACCGTCCAATCACACTCTGACCGCTTTCCTTCCACCTCACAGCTTTCCCACTTGCACTGCTGCTGACGTGTGTCACTGCTGTGTCATCCTGTGGGTTTGGAAAAGACCTGGAAGCAGTTCTGAGTAATGGGATCAGCCAGAACAGCATCACAATACAGCAGAATCTGCGATTTAATTTAGCACTAAAGGAGAAACGGTAACAGTTCAACTATTTTACTATCTTTTCGATCAGCATTGTATAACGTAAAAGTAGCTCCAGGCTTAGGAGTCATTCATATTTTCACTGCAATCACAAATGCTTATCATGTTCCACCACAGGGGTTGAAGGATAAGTATTTCCTGAATCCCCTAAAGCAGGCCGAGTTGCATAACTGGAGGATCAGTTCACACAGTATAAAAAAGGAGCTTCCTGTATGGCTTCAGGAATCGGAGAAACAAACGAGGTCAATACTATGCAGGTTAAAGGGCCAAAAAACAACATTTGACTCAAGTTTAAGCAGCTATAGCCGAAATAATTCAGATTACTGCTTATATGCCAGACTAATAAAAAATGTCAATAATATTATGTCTTTGGGAATAGCTTAATAAATGTTTTTTTTAGTTAGTACAGTGTTCCTTCATTTATGGGGGGAATTAGGTGAAATCCAAAGTAGTCATCTTTCATTTTTACAATTATTTTAAGTGCTTTAAAGCTGTAATACCCCTCACTGCACATTTAATACACTTTTATAAAACAGACGTGAACATTTTCACACTTTTCTCTCCCGTTTAAACTCTCAAAGTTCAAACCTGCATAGAAAAATAAGTCCGGAATAATAGAATAAAAAAATCTGATCAAAGGTTGATTGACAATGCCTTCAGCCAATCAGGATGCAGAACACAATGAACTGTTAAAATAATAATAATAATAAAACATCTGTGAAACAATGAGACTGTGATATTGCGAGGGAACACTGCAGTTCTATCAATTTTAAAACATCAGTAAATTAAAAAGTATTTCATTCTTGTTGAATTTCAGATCACTTTGTTTTATTTTTTTCAAGATTTTTGTACATAGACACAAATAGTCACCACTTTTGCCATTTTTGTCAAACAAGAAGTTGCTTTTATCCAAAAGGCCCAAATCCTCTGGATAAGGGATGGATAGAGAGTAAAAAAATGTGATTTGGTACATCTCTATATATGAAACTTCCACTCTGTGACCTTTAGCAGAAAGAAGCGGCAAACTATCTTGTTTTCGGGATGTTGCAAGTTGCGTGCAAGCTGTGCTTCAGCTGATAAGGTCAAACTAAACCTGATCCACTTCTCTTCTTTTGTTTCTCATTTTCTGGCCACAATAGTGTGAAAAAAGCACAGCGTTTGTGTAATACTACAGTCAGAAAAAAGCTAACTTCAGCAGGAAAAACTAACTAATATACAGTAGGTGGAATACGGTAATATTAAGGATCAGTACAATAGATATCTACAGTTGTATTCTAATATATTAGAATAAGGTTAAGATTAAGATTTATTTATGGTTGAAATACTTTTTGAAACTTTAGTTTGAATGTGTCTGATGTGGGACTTCCAACTCAGTTTCAACAACAATCCCTAATTTCTGTAGCACTTTCCAATTAAGTCATCTTCATTAGAGAGCTCTGTGTTGGCTTTGTAATTACCAAAAAGCATCACCTTGGATTTGTCTAGATTTAAAAACAGTTTGTTGTAATCCATCCATGATTTTATTTTGTTTTACTCTGTGTTCACCACATTGATAAGTTCCCTTTAATTGTCTGTAGAATAGAATATATTGGTATCATCAGCAAATAAAATGAGTTTTAAAAGTTTGAATATATCCTTAATGTAAATATTGCACAGCAGTGGGCCCAGAATTGATCCTTGTGGGACACCACAACTTATCTCTTTGGCCTCTTGTGTGAATTCATTAATTTTGACAAATTGTTTTCTTCCTATTAAATAGCTTTTGACCCAATTTAGTGCTACTCCTCTGATGCCACATACTTCCAGTTTGTCCAGTAGGATGTCATGAGAGTGTCAAATACTTTTTTTTTAAGTTTGAAGATTCCAGCGTCACATTTCTTTCAATTTCTTTCAATATCAATTTAAGTTTTAAAGATTTATCCTGCAGAAAATTAGAAATCTAATACATATGGAGTTGGATTGCAGTGATACATAAAGTGGTTTTGAGGTCTTTTACGTATGACAGTGAGTGTGTATGTTAGTAATACCGGACTGCTCTCCTCGCTGGGCGTGCACGACTCCTGCTGACGTTCCTCTGTTGTGTCAGAGTCCTGCTCTGATACTGCAACCAAACAGAGGTAAATTACAGCCTTTTTCTTGGCTTAAACCACAGTAATTTCCACTTTCTGCTCTTTCATCAGCTCATGGTGGCCACGTGGAAAAAAAAAAAAAAGAAAAAGCGGAAATAAAGTGTTAGTAAAGCTCCAACCGCTGCAAGATTATACTTACAAGCTTTACGAGTCTTTCTGGCGAGAGCTGCTGCCAACTCGCTTTGTACCTGGAAAATATTGAAATAAAAATGAAAAGTTTAAATGATTACAACAACTGCATTTGCTGGTTGGTCTTCTGCACACACTGACCGTGGAGGTGAGCCTCTCCAGAGCTTTAATCTGAAGGATCTCACTGCAGATGTCTCTGTTGCCCTCAGAGTCTTCCTCTGACCTTGGGGGGAAGGATGGACAGGCTTTTTTTTTTTGTTCACAACAGCAGCGTTCAATATTCTGATTTAAATGAGCAACAGTGATGTGAGGCTTCCTGCTGAGCTTTTCTGCACACAACTCTGCCCTCTGGCATCACAAATAGAACTACAATTCACACTATAAACTACAACCTTTTGATTTTGCCCAAAAAATAAGTGTAGCCTAATTTATTTGAGAAAAAATGTTAACATTTTGAGTAAAAAAATACCTTAACAGCTAAAAAATAAAAATACTCAATTGACTAAATAATAGCTCATTTTTGGGGGATAAAAAATACCTTTGCAGTGCAAAAACTATTATTTGCACTATTTGTTCTCGGTTATTAATAAAAAAAATTATACAATTAAAAAAAAAAATCTAACTATTTATGCTTTTACATGACAAAAATATTGTCCTATCCTCAAAAACTCAGGGTGTTTTTTGCTCATACTTTCTTCTTCTCTTTTGGAAAAAAGTGTACTGCTGTAGTATAAGCTCCACCTAGTGGCCAAACTGAAACGCCCTACAGGAGAAGCAGAACAATGTTTTCAATGTTGATGATATGAACATTTTGTTAGAGCTTCTCCGTTTGAGAATACAGAAGACTGTATGCCATTAACAATTTCATTATAATTTTACTAATATATTGTATAGTATGTAAACTGTATCAGATTATTATGATAATTATTCATTTATTTCCAAACAAATGTGTCTAAATCAGTAAACTCAAAATTGAATTAATTGAATAATCAAGTCCTGAGTCCATATTTAGAACCCAAACAGATTCTATACATGGGGCATTTTCTATCCAGCCAAGTTGACTTCTCTGATCCATCTTTGTCACTTTGTCAGCAGCGCTGTGTCCCTTCATGTGGTTTCATGTAAAATGGCTTCCAGACACACCTTTTCCATTGATGTTAGGGAGGATCCTGCACACGCGGGAACACTGCTGCACAAGTTATCCTCACAAGCAAGCATGGATAATTGCATTTGTTTTTATCTGTGTGCACGTTCAGGCGGTGCAATAATGAAATCTAATTGTTTTGGGATGAATTATGCATCACGTTAACAGTTATGAAACGGGTTGAAGAACATCTACTACATCTTTACAAGATGCAGCGTTGGATTGATTTGTAAAGCTCTGACATAAGCAGACTAACTACACACATTTTCCCCTCAAGCGTCTGCACGCACGTGCAGCTTGCTGCTTATTTGCATACAATTTGGATTTCATGCACAGATCCCAGTGGTACGTGTAATAGTTGCAGAGGGAGGAGGATGTACTGTAGCCTTGGGCAAACGTGTCTGCTCTGTAATCTGATAAGATACAGAGGACACAACCATTACCCAACAGCCTTCAGCATGAAACTACAGCTTTGAATGCTGGGACAGACGGACATGCAGGTGAAGGTGATGATAATAATCAGAAATTATCATAAAATCCTTATGAATTTAGGGGATTCGTGTTTGCCACTGACCAAATAGTCATTTGTAAATCACAAAAACTATTATGATCCATAACGAGAAGTTTATTCTCATCTGGGTCATTAAGTTTTATTTCCAGACAGCATTCAGTTAGTAATTTGGTGACTCACCATGAGCCTAAATGTATCAGGACTGCAGGAGAGGAACAGTAGGGGGGTGTCACTGATCATTAAGTCCTACACAGCGCTGAAGATAAAAGTGATCCGAGGTTTTTCTGTCCCAAACGCGTCAAGAGTTTAACGACTTAAAAGAATATGATTCATTTAGAAAAACTAATTTTGCATTTTTATGCAGATGATGTAAAAACAATACATATGTGAATAGATTAAGACATGAGGGAGGTGACAGCCTTTCGCTTACCATACACACAGAAAACTATCTGGAAGAGAATATCAACAAATCCACAAAATACATCTCTCCTTCTCCAACAAATGTGACATTTTCTTGGTTCCAGCTATCGATTATGTAGAAAATATATAAAGAAAATTGAGCTAAAATTACATTTGAGTATTTCTTTATTGAAATCGTTGTGAATCAGGAGCAGACAAAAAAAAATGCAGATAGTATTTGTGATAAAAAGTACTCTATAAGGGTCTCAAGCTCCAAGATCTTAGCAACAAGAAAGGGAAAGGGGGCGGGGGTGCTTCAGAGTCAAATTCTAATGAATTCCGGACGCTCTTCAGAAACTAGGTCCGAAAAAACACTTTTTTTTAATTTTGGCTAAAAAAAAAACCAAAAAAAACTGCTTAGTCATAATAAAAACACCACCGAGAATTATTTTATAACAGATCAAAAGATGATTAGAGTGGGGCTTTCTTACTGAAAAAGATTGATATTTTCTGGCTGAAATTAATGGGGATGGGTTTCAATAATAATTTCCAGAATCAATTTGATTCTGATTTTTTTCTATTCTTTCGATTATCTCAATTCAATTGGTTTTAATCACATTTTGAGTTTACACAGTTTACACATTTATACACATTTGTTTAGAAATCCATGAATAATCTATATGTTTTGAATATATTCATATTAATCTGATACAGTTCATATACTGTAAAATGTATTAGTTAAATTGTAATGAGATTGTTAATATCATACAGTGTTACATAGATTCTCTAAAGGAGAAGTTCTAAAAAAATGTTCAGATCATTAACATTGTAAACATTGTTCTGCTTCTCCTGGAGGATGTTTCAGTTTGGCCACTAGGTGGAGCTGGCGCCATAACAGTACACTGTTTCAACATGAAAAAGCAAAGAATTACCAAAAAAAATGTGCTTTAAAAACCTCAAGTGGTTACATTAAAAATATGTTCTTAAACAATTTACTTCACAGAGGGTTAGCATTAGCTGTCCTATGGGAAATTCCACAATCAAGCTAGCACACTTTAGCTTTATGCGCTAGATTGATCTATATTTTTATGGATCGATTATTAACCCTTTTAAGCTTAGATCAATTCAAATTGACTAATTGATTTTTATCAACCCAGCCTTAAAAATGTATAACCAGTGCAAGATAGTTATGGGTAAATGTATACAAATATATTATATATAGACTTAATACTGGATTAATGTGCATTTTTTTTCATATCACTGATGATAGCACTCAAATATTACCAAGATGAAACCTTTAAATTAAAAAAAAAGTAAAATAAAATAAACGCATAGGAACTGGACATGCTGTGGTTGGCGGGACAACCTCTAAAAATTGACATTTAATTAACCATTTTCATTTACAGTTATTAAAAATAGGATTTTATATGCATGTTTTAGTCTTGCTTTTATGTAAAGTACATTTGATATTAACTAATACAACATTTCTCACACTGAAAAAAAAAACTAATAAAAATAGACTTAAATGGAGACAAAGATTAACAAAGCTGAGTTTGAAGTGTGTGGAAAATAATGATCAAGTCCATATATAAAAGTCCAAAAAAAATGATCCAGATAAATTTAATAACATCCAGATTGTGTTCAGTCACAAAACTCATTTTAATAATTCTAGTAGGGAAATAAAAGTACTAAATTATGAAGCTGTTACCTAAATAATCATATAATTTAATACTCACTAAAACAGCTGTCTCTTACTGTTTGTCTCAACAATCAGGTTATGTATGAAGGTATTAGTATCAATTTCAAGCCTGCCTGTTCAGATAAAAGAACGAAGCCATAACTCCTGGAGGGTTTAATCTGATAGGAGACATGCCAAAATGAATTACTGCTGGTATTTTTATTTTGACTCGTATTTGTAATATTTCCTGATGGTAGCTGTGGAAATATTTTGAATAGTTTTGCACTGAGCTTCACTTATTCACCCTCAAAGAGAAAGATAGAGCACAAGGGGGAAAACACAAAACAGGTGGAAGCATTTAGATGACACAATATTCAAAGTGTCAAAGCATGATGCAGGTATTGTGAATACGCTAACGTGGCTAACACTTCCTACGGGGCTAATGTGTAGCGTGCTACAAACAAGTTCTGGGTTGTGTCTGAATCTCTTCATTCTTCACTACTACATCGTGTACCATTTTGTAGAGTTGTCCAAATCTACAATTCAAAGATACAGTGCACTAGAAAATTTCCCAGAAGTCAATGCGAATAATCAGTGTGCATTGATGCGCGCTAGATTGGTGAATATAGACCACAATGCATTGTGTTTGAACTATTTTTTGGGGGGGAAAAAAATTTATTTTACTTATTTTATTTATAAACCATTCAAGTTTTCATTATCAAAACACAGTGGATCCATAAGTAGTATTTGTAAAATAGTGTATTTAATAGGTTTTTACTTTTTGAAACCATTGATGTCATATTGCCAAAAAAAGTAGTTGGCATTAGATAGTCCTGCACTTTATAGTTTTTAGTAGTTAGCGATTAGGGAGGGAATCAGGAGCAGATGAAAAAAATACTGTTTGAGAAATACCGTATTTTTTATGTTGAAAATGTGCTGGATTGGTCCAAAAGCTTCAAACTCTCAGCTGTGGAAAGGGGAATGGGGGCGGGGTTGATCTACGCCAACAGTCCCGCGCACAACTCAGATTTAAATTTTTGAAGAGAACTACTGCAGCTCTGCAGAAACTATGTCCTTGATAATCTCATATATATATAAATTTATTTTAGCAAAATAATAAATAAAAGACCACTTAGAACACTTTTAGCTCGAAAAATGATTCGAGTGGGTCTTCAAAATGTTTATTAAATATCTAGCTTTCTTTACTGCAAGTGGAGGAGCGCCTTTTAGTGCACATCAGTTTCTTTTACATGTTTAATGTCATTCATAAAAACAAAACGTAAACACTCATTTTTTACAGTTTGAGGCATGATGCATTAAGCCTCCATTAGTAAAAAAAAATGACAACCTTCTCTAAATCCAGACGGGAGGAAAAAGAAAAATCAGGGATTGGTGCTCCTGTTCTTTCACTTTTCATATATCCTCCATTTTTCATTACCCCTTCACAGACACACACTCTGATCTCAGTCTCTCCTCATCTCTGAGTGACAGATTGAGTTCAGTCGCAGCCTCAGCAGGAACCGTGCAGCAAAACAGGGAACAGGCTAACACCACTCAGCATGTACGTTTAAGTGTGCCTTAGAGACCCTTCCATGTATAGAAGGGATCCCAGCATGTGTTTGGGGTTTTATTTGCATGAGTACATTTCTATTATAGAAAAAGCTCCAGTGAGTCACTATGTAACATCTCAGACTGAATACACTGATCTGCTTTCTTCACAGGTTGCCTGTTTTGAAAGTTTCTAAGTTGCAAGGACTAAAAAGTATTAGAGCAACATCTCCTCTATTCAGTCACTATGTAAATGATTAAATTGGCAAAGGACCTTGATCGTGATTCCAAACTAGAAGTTTGTTATTTGACCCTTTACCACCGGAGACATCACCAATGGCAACCAGCACACGCTCTGACATATTCTAAAGCCCAGTTTATACTTATAGTGGTTTGTAATTGCTTGAGTTGGGGTATCGAATTGGTACGCAAGCTGATGACATGTCAGCAATTGGAATTTTACGCCTATAGTAGAATTACATGCATATTGCACCATTTACCCTATACTTATTTTGAGCAATTAGAAGATAAACAAACTCAAATCAGAACATTAATGTTTCTACGTTTTCAAGACTATGACTGCATTCTAAATATAAGAGCGTTTGGAGATTATTTCATTGTGACACCACCCAAAAAATAAACAAATATGACATTCTGACTGCATACTTACTTACTAGCACAATTAAAACTTCAGCTATATGCGATCAAGATATGGAGAAAGTGGAAAATCACTTTAAATTTAACTTTAAAAAAAAAAAAGTATAGTTATTGGTTTGTTGGGGCTTTTAAGATAAACAAAAACGTGTCTTATCTGCACCATTAATTAACCATAAACTTCTACATACAGATGTAAGCATTTTTCAAAAAACTTTGCATATGAAAATAAACCAGCTTTAAGTATATAAAATCAGAATCTTCAAGAATTATTACGATGAATAAAATACAAAGACACTGAAACGCTGAAGATAATAGCATTATCAGGGTAGAAAAGTATAAACGCCATTCAGAAGTTTGCAGCAGCTATTCTAACTTCATGGTAGCGACAAAATATGATTGATGATCACTATGAAGTCACGTCAATTATTGCATCAAAGCGCAAAGATGCTTATTTCTACTTCAGAATCCGCTGGAATTATGTTAATTGCATAAACGGTTGACAAGTTACAGTAGTTGCAAGAATGCAAACACTAGAGCTAAAGTGCTGCTATGTACCAACAATGATAAATGAAAAAAATAAATAAAAACAATGAACTAGAACAGTAATGACACGCGTGTCCGTTCTGTTACTTACGGACTATTGGTCCCGCCACCGGAGCGAAACTGGACATAGGGGGCAAGTTGTAGAAGAAGTTTCACAGCCTCCGGCCAGTCCGCCTCATTGAGACGAAACTCACAAGACGGAGAGTCGCACTCCTCAAAACTGAACTGGTAGTAAGAGTTGGAGTCAGAAAACACCACCCGCTGGTCAACTGGGGAAAACCAGAATAAAACACACACTTTGAGGCTTGACTATTAATCACTTTGAAATACATTTTCATTCTATTTATTGTGTGAATACTGTAGTGATTCTCCTGCGCCTTTACGTACGTTTTCTGGCACGTATAAACTCAATCACACTTTCAACAATTTCTGTAATCTTGCAACACTCAACTAGTTCAGGACATTATTTTACTTTTAGTATTTATAAACTTTATAAGTTGTGAAATATTGAGCAAAATATTCCACATTGGAAATGAATTAGAAATGAGTAAAACCCTTCAAAAACTTTGTGCTCTTTAGAAACTTATGAACTTCTGCACCATTGGGACCTTAAAATGTTCAGGAGTTTTTAAGGGGTTTTTTTGGAGCTTACGTTATCATTTAGTAACATGCTAGCTGTTTTTGTTAATTCAGACATCTTCCATTTTTAGGCTAATTTTGAGTTTAGCTAACTTTTTAGCAATAAGCCTACGCTAAAATATTAGCTAAATTTGACATTTTTCCAGTATTTTAGGCAAATTTGGAGCTAGCTCGAATGTTAGCATTATGCTAGCTGTTTTGGCTAATTTAGACATTTTTCCAATTTTTTAGGATAATTTGGAGTTTAGCTAACAATTTAACTATATGCAAGCTGCTTTGGCATAATTTGAATTTTTTCTTGTTTTTTAGGCTAATTTAGCATTTAGTTGATATTTTAGCAAGCTTTTGGCTTTAGCATTTTCTGCTATCAGCTTTAGCTTTTTTAGCTAGCTGTCAGTTTTAGTTTTTTCTAGCTATCAGCTCTAGTATCTTCAGCAGCCACATTCAGCTTACAGCTTTCACATTAGCATTATCACAGTAATGCTATTTATCTAGTTTATATTACCGGTAATTAAAGACAGTATTCAATAATATATATATATATATATTTGGGGTTTTTAACATGTTGCTTTTTTCTCATGATAGAGAAAATATATAAAAGAAAATTAAGCTCAAAGTTGCATTTCTTACCATTAATTTGTTCAAATCCTCATGAAAAATGTGCAGATGAAAAAGTGCAGTTTGAATACATTTTATCACTGTGATCTAAAAGCTACAATCTACAGGCTACAAGCTCTCTGCTCCGCTCCATTCTGATGAATCCACTTGTAGACAAATAGGCATTATTTTTAGCTGCTGCGACTTATACTCCAGAGCAACTTATAGTCTGAAAAATACAGCAATTATTTGTAAAATCCCTAGGTAACAATTAAAAAAAAAAACTAAAGGAAAATGTAGCAACAGATACAGACACCGTATAGTTTTTTGTTTTGTTTTTTTTTTTTCTAAAAAAACAACCCATTTCTACATGGCTAAAATGATGTGTTCCAAACCATAAAACTGGCAACTTTTACTTCTTCTTTCAGCCTCAAACACGTACCTCCCTCTCAGCCTCATTGGACAACCAACAAACCTTTTATTTGTCGTCTCCACTTTAGAACATTAACCTTTTCATTGTGCTTTCTCTTTGTACTTGTGTAAATCAATTTTTCACTAATTTTGCTTGTAAGTATTGCTTTATTATCTGTTTTGTCCCCTGGAGCTTTGAATGTTAAAAAAAAAAATCTAAAAAAAATTGGGTTAATATAAACAGAAATCGCCAACAAACTCCATTTGATAAACATCCTACAGAATAAATAATGTGCACAATTCCTCTGCCATTATGCTGCTTTACGGTCACACTCGTACCAAGGTTCTGTCAGCTGCCGATGTTCGATTAACGGATAGCCTTGGCGGTCAATGTACGAGAAATTGATGTCAACATCATTACAGGAACATTATGGAGGGGGAGGCTTTCAGCAGAACGCCGAGAGATTGTTTGGGGGCTTTAACCCACGCGGTGAAGTGATTCACAGTTTCACATGACAGATCTAAATTAAAACCAGCTATATGTGCTGACGAGGTGACTGCAGCAATAATTGAACCTCTTTAGTGTTCTGAAAATAACCCGCCACTAACATCTTTAAGGGTCTGGAGATAGCTGCTGATGTGGCTGGAAGGCAGTTATGAATTATGATCCCCCCCCCACACACACCACCTCCACCACCATTGTGCATGTAAGTGTGTGTTTTACCAGACAGCAGGACTCCCAGCTCCAGCAGCACCTGCCAGACATGCACAGCAGCAGTCCGATAGCGCACACAGACACACTGCTCACACAGCCACTGCACCAGCTCCACTCCCACATAGCTGCGCCTGTTAATGTACACACACACACATTTGCATTGTCAGATCACAGCGTGGTCACATAATGCCATGATGAGTAAAAACACTTCTTTGGGGGAAAAAAAAATGTTGTTTTGAACCACTATAAACATGATACATCTTCATCTGAAACGCTGAAGGGGTTCTGTGTTGCTGCTTTTGTACATGTGCATTTGAGTGGGTGTGTGTTCAATGACATGAAACATCTATTAATACACGAGCAGAAACATTTGGTGTTAGGATGTACAGTACATGCAATCCCTTCTCTTGTAGTTTTCATCTTTCTTCAAACATAAGGACAAGGCTGAAGCTGCATTCACAACAAACGCGATTCGTGCAACAGTTTCAGTGTAAAGTCAATGTACAGATGCAGCTAAAGGTCTTCCAGATGGGGGTTGTGTGGATTCCAGAGTTCAAATGTTTGAACCATTGACTGTAGAATCACTGGACATCTCAACCCCTCCCCTCTCTTGTGTTCCAAACAGGAAGTATGCGCTGGTTCCAAGTTATAAACTGACCGATCAGATGCCTCAGTAAAAGAATGCGGATTTCAAAATGACAATCAGGAAGCCACGGTGACGGCTCTGGAATTTTCCCTGGGTGACATCAACACCTTGTTTTGTCCAGTGAAATAATATACGTCTATGGTCTGTGCAGAATAGTTTGCATTGCATCAACCAATCAGGAACTCAGCTTTGCCTCATGGTGTGCTGATGATCAATCAGTGAAGTCCTTTATGATATTTTTCTGTTTTTTTGCATCAAGACATTAATAAAAAAGGTCCTCAAATTTTATCCTTTTTTTTATTTTCTTTCTGTGGACTAATGTGGGACAGCAAGTCTTCAAACTGGGTCACAGAGAGGCGGAAGTACCTCTGAGAGTCGTTCAGACCCATCTCCTGCAGTAGACGGTTACTCACCAAACCTACGCATTATAGCTGCCTTAGTAGAGCTCTTTAAAATAAATAGACCTGATCTCTCAATATCCTCCGTGTCTTCAATGTTTTGGAATTGACAAAAATAGTCGAGGCTTCTCTCACACGAGACGGGAGCTTCAAGTTTATGAAAAGATTTTTGGACAAGCGTTGAGCAGCGATTATGACGTACAAATCGATGTGAACGCAGCATAAAAAGTTGCTGCTACTGGACTCACTGATTCAGCTCTGCAGGAAGGAGCACAAACGATTGAGAACAGATGTACCTGATGATTCTGGCTAGATGTATCTTGTCTTTGGCCGGGTATGGTCCATGAGAGAGGAAGGCGTTCCTCACGGCTCGACCAGCACACGGGAAGCTCTGGGAGCAAGACTAGACAGATACAAAACAAGAAATGAACTATTTCTGTGCAATTAAAGCTTAATAATAATTATTGTTTTAGTCAGATAAAACTAAAGCAATAGTTACATGCAAATACCTCCAGCCACAACTCAGAGGTGAAATTCTAATGAACTCCTGCCAATTTGCAAAAACTATTTCCTAGAAAACGACAGCTTTTTTTTTATTATTATTATTTTAGCTAAAAACTGAATAATCATAATTAAGAAAAAACTCTGGGAATGCTTTCTCAAAAGATGATCGGAGTGGGACATTTTTTTTACGATTTACATACAAAAAGAATGTCATGCTCTATAGTATGTGGTGGTGTTTTACAGGCATTTAAAATAGACATGCAAATTGGTTTTCCCATAGATTATGAAGGGTAAAGGTTGTTGAGCATCACCACTGCAATTTCTAAAAATATTTGCAGTTTATTTGAGTTACTACATCAAAGAAACATGGGAAAAACAAGTATATAAACAAAAAACGATTCCTTATCTCATATTCATCTCATCTCTTGTTTAGAAAATTCATTGTAAAAGAGCTAATTACGACCTTAGGCTATACTAGTGTTTCCTAAAATGCAGTGGAATGACAAAAGCCTCTGTGTTTGCCCCAGTGGGGGTGTGTGTCTGTCGAGTGTGTAGGTGTTAAAACTAGAAATTTCCCAAGACAGTTTCCCCACTGATGTCACCTGTGTCAGGGGTAAACAAACAAAGCTGTTGCCTCCGGGCAAAACTGAAAGGATGACATCACTCAGAAATGTTTGGGAGCGTGTGCCTCCTTCACCTTGTGTACTGTCGGCCCCGTACTTGGTCCAGGGATGGTGTCAGGTGATTGCTGTGGAAACAAAGCGCAACCTATCAAAGGCAATTCACACAAGATGACACACAAGAGTCAACACGCTGAACAAACATAACTGAGAAATGAAAGGGAAGTTTCATCTATCCTACAGTATTATTCAGGTTTTGTTTGAACTCAAAGCAAAAAGAACTTAAGCTAGCGTAATACACCTGGGATTCTGACCTCTACCACATTTAGAGGACAAATATTCTATTTTATTACAATCAATCCATCATTCTAAAGGAAAATTAGATGTTTTTCTTAAGCATTTATGTTTATAACTGAATTTTAATCTCTGATGTGACCCATTGGAATCCATTAGTGGTGCCACAAACGATTATTTTAATAATCGAGTAAACGGTTCATAGGCAAACTGGATGTAAAGCACACATCTTAACCATCATTAGCTTTAAACTAACTAAAAACTAGATATATAGCATTACCTGCGATTATGCTAGTGTGAATGATGTAAGCTGAGTTTGGCCACTGAAGATGCTAGTGCAGATAGCTGAAGATACAGAAATTGATAGATAAAAACGCTGAAGTTGATAGCTGAAATCGCTGAAGCTGATAGCCAGCTGAAATATTAGTTAAATGCCAAATTGAAAAAAGCCTAAATTAGCCAAAATAGCTAGCATGTAGCCGAAAATTTAGCTAAACTCTAAAATATCTTATAAAAACAAAAAAGCCTGAATTAGCCTAAATAGTTAGCATACAGCTGAAATATTAGCTAGACTCCAAATTAACCTAAAAAACTGAAAAAAGCCTAAATTAGCCAAAATAAGTAGAATGCAGCTGAAATAGTAGCTTAACTCCAAAATAGCCGGAAAAAACAAAAAAAGCCTAAATTAGCAATAATATCTACCATGTGGCTGAAACATTAGCTTAACTCCAAAATAGTCTAAAAACCTTAATAAAAGCCAAAATAGTCCAAAAAGCTAGCATAATTCCATAACAACTTTCAACTTTACTACACTCTGACTCCATTTAATATGAAGTAACTACTAATCGACTATTAAATTAGTCGTCAACTATTTTACTAATTGATTAGTAGTCGATTTGTCGATTAATAGTTGCAGCCCTAGAATCTATACAGCAAAAATAAACCCTGAATTAGAAAGGGGGCGTTGACGAGTTTGCTCCGTCCAACTAAACTTCAAAAAGTGGCAATTGGGCGGGACAAAGAAAAGCTTGTGGCTCTATTGGGTCATACATCGTGTAAGACCTCTAAAATGTTCGAATTTGAAATAGTACCTTTCTAGCACTTTACTACGTTGCTTTAACACTGGTGCTAACGTATAACCACCAGGAGCAGTGTGGGGTTCAGTGCCTTGCCCAAGGACACTTTGACACTTAGACGGGCCAAGTGAACTAATTATTTATTTTTTAAGGATTACAAGGTATGAACATTTCATCTAGCCAGTACAAACAAAATGACTTCTATGTTTAGCCCATGGTGTTCACACTGGATAAGAAGGGAGGGGCTTTATCCTCTTTTTACTGTTTACCAGCACATGTCCTCTTCTACAGTTGGAGGAGACTTGGTGTGCAAATCTCACAAATCATAGTCAAAGCTTTTTTTCCCATTTCACAGCTTTGTTCTGGTATATGGAAGATTGGTGTCAAATAATTCCAGTTGAGTAAAAACTGTAATAATTAAATTCATGTTCCATGATCAATTTTCAAACAGTTGACACTTCCATAAAATACTACCAAGCCCTTAAAAAGAGCCAAAAATCAGTATTAAAAATATATGTAGCTGCACGTGAATGTGAGAGTTTTGGATGTGCAAGCCTGAAACGCCTGTTTGCATCTACATAATAGCCAAACATGTACAAAAGCATGCATGTTTGTCTATTTATAGTGTGAAACTAAATGAGAAAAGGAAGAAACTGATGGACTGAAATTAAAAGATCAAGTCAAAGAATGAAAATCCCCTTTGTAGTGGTGCATGACAAATGCAGGTGAAAATAACAGGTAATTCCCTCAGTGCACAATTGTGGAAATGACAAAGACGGATGGGGAGGAGACGAGAAGAGGCAGCGAGAAGCAGAGATCATTGTAATTACAACACTGAGGGAGAGAAGGAGGGAGATAAAAACGCTGAAGGAGAGAAAAAAAAAAGGCGCCACAGCAGATTTCCGTCTCAAGTAAATGAAACAGAGTTATGATAAGAGTCATAGACAGGTTTGGTGCTTCTCATTACACAGATGATACTATCTGGGGTGCTAAACGATCAAGCACCAGAGCTAATGGAAATGAAAATTACAGGCTTGGAGATTTTACTACTATTTACTTGTATGAAAAGAAACCTGGCAACACACTAAAGCTTTCATTTTTCATTTGTATGGGAAACCAGAAGACTTTCACTCAAAAGATACCCGTTCTTAATCAATAATGATTCACTAAAGTGCCACTTTGATCATCTTAATCTATTGTAAAAGCATTCTCACAGCTCTTTTGATTATGATTATGCCGTTTTTAGCCAAGATTTTTAAAAAAGAAGTCATTTTCTGCAGAGCAGCAGTTAGAAATTCATCCGAGTTGTGGCACTGAGTAAACCCGCCTCCACTTCCCATCACCCAACTGTTTACACACTCCCCCACAACCTTTATTTATTGATTTAAATTTAAAAAAAATACCCAGAAATGCAATTTTCAGCTTAATTTTCTTTTATATTTGTCCTCCATTATAATAAAAATGCCACAAGAACACCAAAAACATTATTTTCAGAGTGATTCCTTTATTTGATTTTCCTCAAAATATTTCATGTGGAAAAGACTGCTTTTAGTTTTATATAAAAAAAAACATTTAAAAATGAAAGTTCCAATATTGCCCACTAAAAAACAAACAAAATGGTAAAATTAAACATATCTGTATTCTCAATAATAATTTGAAACCGATTTTTATTCAATTTTATATCAATTTGTTAATTAACTTTTCAGTATTTTGTCAGTATTACCAAAATCACTCCTTCCAGTTTAGTCTCATTTATAGATGCACTCTGATGAAAATGGTGTTTTTAACATTTTCCTTGTACAATTCTTTTCATGATGGAGGACATGTATAAAGAAAATTAGGTTTGAAATTACATCTTTTATGAAAACAAATTGTCCCAATTTAGTCACCTCAGGCTAGAACTGGACAGAAAAACATTCCAGCTGAACTTTAACTTACCAGGGATCACTTTCCTTTCAACACAAATTTGCATTGTTTATCTTTCTCGTCAGTATTTCCGCACTTGTTTTTAGCTTACCACAAAAACAAGCTTTATTCTTAAGTTACAACAACCGACTGTATATGAGAACTGGACTGAGCGACCCCCTCCCCCTCGTGTTCCAAACAGGAAGTTCCTGCTGTCTCCAAGAAGCCAAAATCCCATAGACTTCTATTGAGAAATAAACAGCTATTAATCAGTGATTGTGCGTATCAGAATACTTTTTTATTAATGTTTTCTTATTAATCCTAGTTTTTTTTTCCATCACATTTTTTGTCAAAGTTATTTTAGTTATCAACTCGCCAATCAGACGCTTCAATGAAAGCATGTGGTCTGATGTTGAACATTTGATAGATTTTGTTTTTCCTGCTTTTAACAGTGGGATCTCAATGAGCTCACTCCTGATCATTGACTGTAGAATCACTGGACACATCAACCCCTCCCATTGACATGCATAGAGATGGACATAACAAGCCTGTTCCCTCGGGTTCTAAAGAAATGAATTAAATTCAATCACAATTTTTCCCCTGTATGGATATCAGCATTTTGGGACCAGATGGCGTTAGCAATTGGTCTGAGAATCTGTCAATCAAATGCTTTGTGGTGGGGCCAGCAGGAACCACATGTTCTTATGAGGAATCTGATTGGCTAGTTTGTAACTTTAATAACTTGTGATAAAGAAAATATATAATAAAAAGAAAATTAGGTTTAGCAAGAACAAGTTAAAAAGAGACACCAGAGCAAGAATAGCCGTTTATTTTATTTTCGTTTTAGAAGTCTTTGGGATTTTTTTATTTCTAGGACTATCAGGTACTTCCACTGTGGAACAAGAGGGGATAATCAGTCCAGTTCTCTCTGTATACCGTCTATGACCCCTCCCATCCTCATGTTCCAAACAGGAAGTACCCGCTGGTTCCAAGAGAGTCAAAATCCAATAGACTTCTATTGAGAAATAGACAGTTATTTCTCAGTCATTTCCTTTTGTCAGAATAATCTGGCTCTGATACATTCTTCTTAACATCTTCTTTCAACTAATTTTTTTCTTTATCCCAATTCCCCTGAGAGGTGAGGCATTTTCTATGGGTGATATCAACACCTTGAAATGTCCAGTGATTCTACAGTCAATGCTCCTGATTTGTGAGAGTGGTTGCTATTGAGATCTTCCTTAATTTGGACAAATTACGACCAACTGGCTCCAACATCGCAGCCTCCATATAAAATAGCGACTGAATTGACTTTATTTATTGGAACAGGAAGTAAGGCATTTTTCATACTATGTCCAGTTATCTTATACAGTCAATGGTTTCAGGACATCCTTATTGTATTTCTAATTTCAAATTAGACATATCCAAATTATAAATCACTGATTAATCAATGATTTATTTATTTTTTTGTAGATAAAACGTGTGAAGTTGACTGCCAAGAGTTGTTTCTGTTAGTCTGAGCCGGCTGCTGCTGCTTTGAATCCACAACATGTGTTCAAAAGGGACTTGCTGTGAAAGTAAAGCAGGCCAACATCGGGTTGGCTACAAAAGCAAAATAACACCATCACAGGGAGAGACGGGAAAACTGCCGCTTTGGAAAGCAACACTATATTAAGATATGAAAGAGCGCATTTAGAAGCTAATTAACATAAAAGAAATTGATGCCCACATAAAAACAGGACCAAACATGCGCAGCTTCCTTTCTGCACTTAAGGGGGAAAACCCATTCAAAGCATTTGTTTACATGAAGATCATGTGACATTTTAGTAAAAAAAAAAAGAAAAAAAGTTTCATGTAAAAAAATGCTTCTCTGGTCATCTCCAGCACAAGTTATTAGTAACAGCGATCTTTGCAAAAATGGACCTTTAAGGACTAATCTAAAAAAATATCCAGTTAAAATTGAGGACAGATGCACGTCTGT
The DNA here is from genome assembly GCF_002922805.2 of Oryzias melastigma. Taxonomy (NCBI): domain Eukaryota; kingdom Metazoa; phylum Chordata; class Actinopteri; order Beloniformes; family Adrianichthyidae; genus Oryzias; species Oryzias melastigma. The sequence continues at coordinate 9,670,850 of NC_050522.1, forward strand.
AAAGCATTAAAAAAGTTCAGGAAACGCCACATGGTTATGTGGTCAGACGTGCAAAAAAAAAGGTTTCTTGTGCTTTTCTCCACTTGGTTTTTGTGGCAGTTTTTCTGGGGATTTATTGAGAAAATGAGGCTTAAATTTGCATTTCTGGGTATTTCTTTATTTAAATCGTTGTGAATCAGGAGCAGACGTAAAAAAAGCAGTTTGATAAAGAGCGTTTGTGTGCTGGCTCCACTTAAACAGAGAACTCTCAGGAACGGGAAGGGGAAAGGGGGTGGGGTATCTCACAATTAACCCTTTAACACCGGAGCTCCAGTGTTTATGTTCTTTGATTTACTGCAATTTGCTTTTTATAATAATTCCAGCAGATTCTTCAGGAGAAAAGTGGCTTGTGACGTGTTAACGGTTGAAAAGTTCCAAGTATGTTAAAGATTTTGTGTTTAAGCGTCACCGGCGATGCCTCAGGCGTTAAAGGGAACCATCTTAAAAGATGATCAGAGTTGGTCTTAAAAAAAAAAAGTCTAAAAAAATAGTTCTTCACAACAACTGATCAAGTTTAAATTAAGAAAGATAATAGAAAAATTATGCAAATTTTAATTCACAGACTTTCTTGATCTTTAGATTAAAGGAAACCTATAAGAAAAACACTTTATTTTGAAAAATCAGTGTAGATGTAGCAAGTGTAGTGTAGCAATTTGTCCAACCATGTACTGTATATTTTAAATCACGTGTCCAAGTCAAGGCCCGGGGGCCGGATCCGGCCCTCCGGTTAAATATATCCGGCCCTCCAGATAATTTTATTTGATTGTTATTAATGGCACAATGTTATTTTGAAATTACTTCTAACTAGAATCATTTTGACACAATATATTTTTATAGAGAGTAAAATTTTGAAAGTACTCCAAGTATTTGAAGTTTTCAAACTTTAGTTTTAGTGGTTAGTAAATGTTTATCCTGTTGGGCCCACGACCTAAAGCTAGAGTTTGACACCCCTGTTCTAAATACTTTTCTTTCTCCATCTTCTCGTCTGGGTATCGATTCACAAAAACCCTCAAAGAACATGTGAGTCCCAGGTGGTTTTCTTCTGTTTTAACACACACTACAAAAAAAAAAAATGCATCGGTATGAAAATCCGCTTCCTAAAAAAAAAGAATTTATGTGTTGACTTCAAAGTGCATATCCAGAGAGTCTAGAGACAGGGCAGGAGAGCTGAGGTCATTATCTGAGAGGAATGGATTACTCTTAGATTAGATTGCTGAGCACAGTGAAGAGCTGTGGCACAGGATGCTTGGCAAGCTCCCTCTTGCACACTCAGGCACGCACACACATCTGTCGACTCCTCCACGCAGCCGTCGCACACGGACTCAAAATGGAGACATCAAAGCACCCGGGGATCCATGTGCAAATCAGCACCGCTCCACTGTAACAAACCCCTCGTCATGTGACCTTTGACTCTCCAGCACCTACAGTCAGTACTTGTTGAGTTATCTATTCACAACCAACAAAAAAAATCCCTACTTCCAGGTTAGTCTAGTGACAGATTTATAGATGGAAATGTGTTTTTTTTTTTGCGTTTTTCTTCATGATGGAGTACAAATTTAAAGAAAAATGACATTTCTTTATTCAAATCGAAAACATGTCGTTTAAAAAAAGAGCATATTTGTAACGTATGAAATGCAAAAAACTTGAAAACAATCACTTTTTAAAGAACAATTTAGTTGATCAGATGAACAGATTAGTCATTTATTCTTTAAGATATCATAGTTTTGGCTCTATACTGTCAAACTCTTCAGATCAAAGTGCTATGATGGTTTTTTTTTTTAAGGAAAGATACCTTCACAACTTTAGGAAACAGCCTATTTTAAAAGAGAAATCTGAATTTTGACCTTATAAAACCCTGAATCTGACACCTCAACGGTTGGCACATTCCCGTTCAATCTAAACATGTGTACAGGCATGCTGTTGAGTATGTTTATCCTACCAAAGGTTTCCTTGAAACACGACACTTCATAAGACTGATCACTCAAGGAAGGAAGGAGGAAGAAAATGAACCTGTTTTTTTTTCTTGTAGCAAACTATCAAGTTTGACCAGTAAACAGTGCACCTTGTAATAAAAGGGTTTAAAGTCAAGTTTCAGGGCATATTTTCCTACCTGCCCCACTAAAACAGAAATAAAGAATACCCAGATCAGGTCACTAATGTAAGGCGGAAGTCTCCAGGGTGAAGCAAGCAATGAAACAAATGACTTAGTGCAATAAACCGAGTTGTAGATCAGTTCATATGCAAATGTCAGTGAAAGCAGGTGAGCAGAAGCGTTCTGCTACATACAAACCAAGAATGTGATGTTCATTCAGGAACACGTAAAACGCAGGTTCTACTGGACCGTAGCTACCTGATACTAGCGTATCAGTAAGTACTCAGAAGAGGCTACGGTGCAAATCTTGTAGATCTTCGTCTAAATTTTTTCTTTCACTGTTCTACTACTCCAATAGACAATAGACATGAACAACGATCAAACGTTTGGCACTCCCATGAATTAAATAAGACGCTGTCCATATATCACTACCAAATCTGAGTCCCTGATTGGTCGAAATTCAACCTGTTTCGATTTTTAGCACACATTCAACAGCCGTAGGGGCTAAAAGTGGTTGTGAAAACTTGAGTTACTGGGTGTTAACAGACTTTTCATTGGAAGTGGACGATTGTTTGAGAGCGTTAAGCGTTAAGAAATAAAAAAAGCAGCTAAACCATTAGTAATGTCTAAAATGTCTTAAGTGAAGAGAACTGCAGCATTACCTCAATCTATTACAATTTTTTTAATACTAATGAATCGGGGCGGAGCTACAACATTTTATATTGGGAGGCAGAAGACTTTGGAAGGGTGGCAAAACGTCAGACTGGAAGGCCATTAATAATCAAATGATTAAAAAAATACATACTTCTAACTGTTTTATTATTATTATCGATTTTATTTTATTTCAAAATATGCCTTTTGTTGTTTTTGAAATGCTTCAAGAAGATTAAATTGATGATTTCTCAATCTTTGTCAATAAAGAAACTAATATTGACTCATAAATTGGGGCGGAGCTACAGGGGGCAAAGCTTTTTGCCCCCTGTAGCTCCGCCCCTGCGATGAACTAACTTCTCATCTCCAAGGTCTACTTTTCTCTGACATTTGCTTACAAGGCGGCACTCGAATTTCAATATCATTACCTTTTAGCAAAAACAGATGGGTTTGAAGTGCAGCTCATTAAAGCATCTCTTAAAACTACCTGGAGTAACCCTAAAAACAGCACTTCTCTTTGGTCTTTTAATTATTATTTTTTTTAGCACATCAGGTTCCAGAGGTGAGCGGATGTCTCGGCTCTCGGCCTCTGATTCCTACAGTGGGAATGGGAGTTTGTGTTTGAATTATGTGACATTGATGAGGAAGACGAGTGAAGCTGACACTTTCACATCCACATGGATAACACAGTCAACATATTTAGTGCTGAGCTTCAAAAAAACAAACAAAAGGAATAGTAAGACAAAAAGCTTATTGATTTATTTATAAATCTGAAAATAAGCACAAAAAAAAAAATGAATGACTCTCTAAATCTAAAACTGTGTGGCATTGGTTATTAATTTTAGGGGGGAAAATGTCCAGTTAATATTATAGCTATCCAGAAAATATCATAACTATCCAGTCAATATCGTAGCTATCCAGCCAGTAGGCGTGTTTGAGATCCCCAGGCGCTGCGCAGATCGCCTGGATTGCGGTGCATGTTGGTTAGTTTCTTGCACTGACGTAAAATGTGCGCCGTCACGAAGGTTTCAAGGCGCCTTCCTAAGCCAGCGCAGCCAGAAAATAGGTACTGCGCTGGCTGCATGCCGCCTATATGACTACAAAACAATGCATTGTGGGAAACTGTGTCCACACAGTTCTTGTAGTTCGGTGTGAAATAACTGGCGCTAAATGAAGGACATCGGTGTATTTTATTACTTTTTCTGGAAGGTAGTGAATCACTGATGAAAAAATAAACAAGATTTCAAATAATCTGTGGTTATATTTGTTATTGTTGCCTCTAAAACGTAACTTTAATGTAAATTAATCTGTTTATTTGGGACAGTGCACATGCAATGAATCCCGCGGCTATTTTATAACAGTTTTACTCAAAAAGATGTTAGAAATTAATATAAAAGACACAACAGCACAAATCATACTAGGAGGAGTGGCTTATTAACTTTCAGCTGAATGTTAAGGACAACCCCCAACTCCTCGATCTCGTACAGTCTCGTCGTTCGCCCTCATCTCAGGCGCCTTTCTCCGCCCCCTCCAGCAGCAGCTTAGTCTCGCCGACGATTCAGGTGAGGCGCTGGGGGATCTCAAACACACCTAGTATCGTAGATATCCAGAGAATATCGTAGCTATCCAGACAGTATCGTACCGGTCCAATCGATATTGTAGCTTTCCACACAACATCGTAACTATCCAGAAAATATCATAGCTATCCAGAGAATATCGTAGCTATCCAGTATTGGAGCTATCCGGAGAATATCTTGGATATCCAGTCAATATTGTAACTATCCAGTGATACAGGTTTGAGCAAGATGCCAGCTGAGATGAAGAAAATAAAGACATACAACAAATTTTTCTGTCACAAACACGATCTTTCCAACTGTATTTTTTCATCTGCTCCTGATTGACAACAATTTGACCAAAAAAAAAAAAAAAAAAAAACAGAAATTCCAATTTTCTTAATAAAAGTCAGAAAATTGAAAATGTAAAAAACAGCAAAAACATCCTTTTTATAAGAGTAGATCTTCAATGAATCATTTTCTTGTTTTTAATATATATTTCATAAGTATTTGTATAAAGAATATGAGATCTGAGTGATGATGTGAACATTGTGTAACATGATGAGACAGTAAAAGTACATCCAGCTTTAGGAGGTGGTGTTGCCTTGACTACAGGACTGTAAAGGTATGGAGCCCAGCAGATCCTGAGCATGCGTAAAAGCACATATGTATAAATGACGGGGGCTTCTGCGACTGTAGTAAAATGAAAACACCTGAGTCGTGACGAGACTGTGAAGCAGCCCGCGTGGACAGAGCTGCTGGTTCAAAGCTGAGGCCATTGCTTACGTCTACACAAACACGGAAGGACGGTGCGTCAGAAACACTCACGCTCTTCTTCCGCAGGTGCAGTCCGTGCTTCAGCAGCCCCGGCAGATCCCGGATTTTGTGTTTCAGCTGAGTTTGGTCCCGCGCGCCCCGGTTCCACCGCAGCCCCGCGAGCACGCCGTCCTCTGCGGGCTCCGTGTCCTCCATGGTTTCCTGCGTGTCCGCCTCGCGCTCCGCTGCGTGTGTCCCGCGTCCTCCTCCTTCTTCCCCGCGTCCTCACCAGGCGCACCGCTTGCGCCTACTTGCCATGTCCCCCCCAACGCCGCGCACTGACACCGATCCGCATCTGCAGCCAAGCCGTGCGCACTGGTGACGCGGCGGCTCCACCCAATGGCTGGCGCCGCGTCCTACTCCCGTGCCGCCAAGTTGATCCGTCTCTTTAGTGAGGTGGGGGGTGTTACAGGTGCACACAAACATTGCATCACTTCCACCTCTCCTTCAGTCTATTCACTGTTCATCCTGTTGTTTTGTCATCTGTTTGGCTGCACACGGGGGAGGCTGAGCTGCGACATTACCTGCCTCAGATTTCTGCTTCCGAACTAAGAAAAGTCACAGCCTGCCTGCATGCAAGGGGAGCGCAGCTTCCAATAGTTTTTACCCTCAGCATGAAGGGCAAGGAATGCTGTGAAGCCTGCAGACACCCCCAGTAATGATGCAGGTGAGCAACGTGACACCTGGAGAAATAGATCCTCAATTAAAAAGTGTTAATTGGATCGGGATTTTTCCTTTGGATCTAATTTTCCAGTTGGAAAAAACAGATTTTAAAATCGCTTTAATAACAATATTTAGTTTGAAATCACTACATTGTGGATTTTTTTATTTCCCAGGGGCTAATAAAATAGATTTTATATGAAAACTGACCCCCAAAAAACGATATTTGATGGAATCAGATTGAAATTAGGAAATAAAATCAAGTATAAGTCCTAACCTTTTTGGCGCAGATTGTTATTTATTGTCTCTGGTATAAATTTTGCATTTTTATTTCTTTCTTCATAATTCTATTTTCAATTAATAATTGGATTAAAGTGACATCTTCAATATTTCAGTTTTTTCCACATTATTTAAATTTGTATCCATCTTCAGAACCCACTTAATCCATTTGGGGTTGCTGGAGCCTATCCCAGCTATTGGTGAAGGTGGGGTACAACCCGGACAAGTTGCCCGTCTTTTCCAGGGCCACACACTCATATACTCACATAATTTAGAGTCACACATTAATTTAATGAAACCTGTTTTAGGACCGTGGGGGGTAAACAACCCACACATGCATGACGAGAACATACATACTCCACATAGAAAGAACTCTGCTGGGATTTGAACCAGCGCCTTCTCACTATGAGGCATGAGCGCTAACCACTACACGCACCAGCCATTTCTTCAAAGTTTTGGCTTTTTTTTTGTTTTGTTTTAAATCTGATTTAAACATAAAAATATTTAGAGTCGACATAGAAATGAGTTTTAACCAATTAATCCAATATATTCTAATTTAAAACTTTACCTTACTTTGATTTTAGTAGTTTTAGGAACTGAACAGCACATTATAGACTGATATGAATAGAATTTGTATTAAGAACTCAATCCAATGAAAACAAATTTTGTTTTTTTAACATGTTCTTGTTGCGTTTTTAAAATAAAATGAAGCTTAAAATTATATCTGAGTTTTTCTTGATTCAGTTTGTTGCATCTGACTTTGATACTGCCCGCCATCTTTGTTGCAGCGCTAATGTTAGCTTGTGGGTGTGAGGAGCTGTAAGCTAGCAGGACAGAGTGTAAACAGATTTCTCTCCGTGGAAGAAAAGGGGGGCTGCACGGTGGCGCAGTGGTTAGCGCTCTTGCCTCACAGCGAGAAGGCCCCGGTTCGACTCCCGGCTGGGACCTTTCTGTGTGGAGTTTGCATGTTCTCCCCGTGCATGCGTGGGTTTTCACCGGGGACTCCGGCTTCCTCCCACCGTCCAAAAACATGCTTCATAGGTTAATTGGTGACTCTAAATTGCCCCTAGGTGTGAATGTGTGGATGTGTGTGTGATTGAGGCCCTGGGACAGACTGGCGACCTGTCCAGGGTGTACCCCGCCTTCGCCCATCAGTAGCCAGGATAGGCTCCGGCACCCCGCGACCCCGAAAGGGAAGAAGCGGTCAAGAAGATGGATGGATGAATGGAAGAAAAGGGGGCGGGGTTACTCCACCCCAACGGTCCCGCCCACAACTCAGAGGTGAATTTCTAATGTCCTCAAAAAGGTTTTTTGATTTTATCTACAAACAGCATAATCATAATTTAAAGACTGTTGGTGAAGCTTTTACAACATCAAAAGATGATCAGTGAGTCTTTAAAAACTGACCTCAGATGACTAAAAACACAAAAAAAGAAGAAATACATTAATTAATATACAGTGTCACACTAAAACCATCTTACTGAGTTCTACTGGTTTAATTAAATTATGTCAAATGAGCTTCCAGATAATGCTTCTAATCTGGGATAATGGGTCTCTGTCAGGGATGGGATTGTGCCAAACGGTTACTGACAGCAGCCTGGAATGTGCAGGAAACACAAGTGAAAGCAAAATCTCTTTTTCAAAAATGCACCAATCAGACATTTTTTTTTTTTATTCTTTCACCTTGCTTTTTTAAATTATGAATCTTTCCTCGATATGCCCAGCATTAAACACACACAAACTTTAAATTATACATAAAAATAGACATTTTTTTTAGATTTTCAGAGCATTTCTTTGACACTATTCACACTATAGATGTTTCTTTAACCGATTTAAGTCTACAAAGCTAGAACATTTAAATTAAAAATTGAATTTCCCTGAGATCGATGCACAATTTCCTCCAAAAATCTGAGGGGAGCTGCAGATTTTAAGCTAAGGAGCAGCAGGCGCCTAAAAGTGAAACAAAAAGATTTTTTTTAAAGTGTCTAAATGAGTAAAGTGCTGAAGAAGCAGAAGAAGAGAAGGGACTTTTCTTTTTTGTGTTGAGTCTAGATGATGATGTATGCTGCTCTGTGGTCCTTCGGGACCACCTGGAGCCCGGCCCATGATACATGTACACTTCGTCACACATGCACACTAAGCAAAATCATTGAAAACTAATAGTAGCGGCATGCATGGGGGGAATAAAAGCCCTCACAGGAGTGCGTAGGCTGTGTTATACAGCGCTTGATGACTGTTTCATGAGGCTGGAGCTGAAAATGGATTCAGAAAGTGAAGTAAAAAAATCCAGAAAGAGACGAGAAATCCTTAAATCATCTCTCAATACGAAGAAATACAGACTGTTTTAAGGTATGTAAAAATACATATGTTGGAGATCCGTCTTTATCTCCCAGTCACACGCGTGTGCAGAGCTCTCTTCAAACAAATGCACTCTTGATTAAATATTGAAGAGAGCCTATGGCAAACGGAGGAGATACAATTCCTCCTCTCGCTGCTCTCCATCCAGGGCAAAAGAGGAAGGGGTGCAGAGGGAAGGAGAACACCGTGACCTGAGAAAAAGGCACAAACAGCAGGGAGGATGTGGAAAAAAGATGAGAGGAGGGATGTGGGGAGGATGTAGTGGAACATTTGTAGACAGAAGATGATCAGGGTGGACAAAGAGAGGGAAGGGTGCAAATAGCTCTGATGTGAATTGTAATATTTATAGATACTGCTTTGTGTTTGTTCATCTATTCTAATACATGCTTTTGGTACAAAAAGGAGAAACCTAAAAATCGGAGAATAACACTTAACTTAAGAAAAAAATCACTAAAGTTATCTCCATCTGCAGCATTTTTCTTAAGAAATCTAACATTAAAAATCTAGAATCAAGGAGTTCCACTCAAGCATTTGAAAGGAGGAAAAACTGATGGGATTACTTCAAAATAAACACTATGCAGTCCAATTATAAGTGGTTTTTTTTTGCTAGTTCTAAGCCAAGCATCACCAACTTTTAACAGTAAAAGGGCTATTTGGACTAGTTTTCTACTGATCAAAACCTAGAAGGACTGACTTATTTTAGCCTTTGAGAAATTTGGATTTTCATTCATGACCTTCTTTTTGTTTTGTTTTTTAATAATTGTGAATAATGTCTATTTTTTTTTTGCAAACAAAAGCAAAAAATATGTGAAAAGAAACTAGCATCTCTCAAAGTTTGATTTTTTTTAAACGTTTTTACCTTTAGTGGTAAAAAAGCAAGCTTGTTGTTAATTTACTAGCTCAACTTCATAGTACAGCATTTCTCTGTAAATTAATTCAGCCAAAAATGTTAGCATGTTGCTGAAATAAATGCTAATCTCAAAATTAGCCTAAAATTGCACTAGTTCTCTAGTGCATATACTAAAATTGGAACGATACAGAGAAGATTAGCATGGCCCCTGTGCAAGGATGACACGCACATTCGTGAAGCGTTCCTCATTAAAAAAAAAAAAAAATAGCCTAAACCCCCAGTAGTTTTACTTGGCTGCAGCTGCTAGTTTACATCGGTTTGCGTTCAAGAAAAATGTTGATTTACTGAAGTACTGTCAAACATAGAGTATCCAAACAAGATGTGTAAGAGCCTCAAGTATCGGAGGGTGACGGAATAGTGAAAATTGATGCTTAACTATCTGGGATAATCCACTTTTTCTTTTGCATGTGAGAACCGCTATTGAAATTTTAGTCCAAATGCAGAGTCTGCAAAAATTATTTTAGCGTCGTGGTTTAATAATATGGCTGCAAAAAAAAAAAAAAAAAAGAAGAAGGGATTTTCCTATTGACTGTTTGTGAGAACTGGACTGAGTAAGAGTGATGTCAACCATAGAAAACAACTTAGTTCTGGTTCAGACCAAAGTAAGTCAGTTCAGTCGCCATTTCTTTTTCACTGTGGATGCCGCCATGTTGGAGCCAGATGACATGAGTAAGTAGTAATTGGTCCGAGTGAGTCAACGTTTCTACGGCAACCACTCCCACCTATGAGAGCGTTGGAAGGCCACATCCTCATGAAAGCAGGTTTGAGAGAATCTGTTAATACGACGTTCGAAGTAAGACCACTCACTTTTATTCATTTGATTGACCAGTTTAACTTGAATAACTTGCATTACTAAAAAAAAAAAAAAAAAATAAGAACATGTTAAAAAAAAAGTTAGCAGATCAAAAGGGGTTGTTCCAACAAATATGTTGACTGAGTAATTGCAGTTTTTTTTTAAAAATAGAAATCAATAGGATTTTAACTTCTCTGAGCCAGCTGGTAAAATAAGATATTGTCTCTTTTTTGGTGTGACAATAAAATAATTTGGGATTTTTTTAGGGTCCATCCATCCATTTTCTAAATCCATTTTGTCCCTTTCAGGATCACGGGGCAGTTGGAGCCCCCTAAAGGCAGGGCGCATGTATTACACTTTTTATGGTTGGAAAGAAAAGAAAGAAAAGAAAAAAAACACAGGCCTTTATGTATTTTCTGCTTTTGGCAAAAGACATTTACAAACCTGAACCATGTCTCGGGAGATTATCTTATATTTTGTCTTGCAAGAAAAAATAATCGACTTGAGAAACAATTTTCAATGGCAAAATTATGTTAGTTTGAGAAAAGATGTTTAGTTCAGTGGATTCTTGAAAGGAAGTGGGAGGAAGTGAACTTATAGAATCCCAGCCCTAATTTCTTCTACTTTTGAATTTTCTTTAAATGATCGTCCAATTCTCAACTACAGAATTTTGTCTTAAGTTGGAATTCTTGGTATGACTTTTTTTTTTTACATCATTGGGAGTTTTATTTTCTTATTTAAGTAAATTTTTTAAATGTTTTGCGACGTAGTCAACAAAGCAAAAATCATATTGGATTAAAAATACAATAACACCAAGAAAAGAGTCCACTAATAACTCCTTGTGTTTCAATGGTATTAAAGACATAAAACATGAGAATTTCTTTGAATTTATATTGGTCCCTGTGTTGCAGTTTGCTGGCTAAACAAGACCTGAGTCGTTTTAAATGAGAGGACTGGACTGTCTTATTGGAGCTATGGGGACATCTAGTGGTAGCTTCGGGGAATGGCATCTAAACTTAGTTCTGCTTGAATTAATGTTAAGTAAATTATAGAAATTGTACATAAAACACATAAATTGATTGATTTGATTATAAAGCATATGTGGTAAAATGACCAAAATTTATAAAAAAAAATAGTAGTTTGTAGATCATCTTTTCAGATTTTAACTTGTAAACAATCAGCTGTTTAATTTCCGATCCTCATCTTCATCTTTTAAGTCTGTCGTGTTTTAAGTTTTTATTATTTGAGGTCAAATTTTGGTCACATTTCGTGTCACTAAATAAATTCTTGTCATCAGTCTCTGCCACCAAAATAACCCCTGACCCAATATTAGAATTTCAGGGCTTTTGCATTACATCAGTGGAGCTACCTTGCCTGTTTCATGTTCTTTTATTAGCCAAACGCAGAGATTCCTTTTAATTTGGCTTTGTCAGTGTGGTCAGACAGCTATTAATGTAACAGGAAACTGAATTTCCCTAAGTTTCAGTAATAATGAAAAAAAGAGGAACAAATGAGGATCTTACTAATTGTAGACTTTAGACTTGAGTTCCCAGTGTTGTCATGCCTTCTCTAGGGAGGTTCTGCAGTAAAGTCAAGCGTTTTTCATGGGGCAGTGGGTTTTGGGAGTGGGGGTTAAGTACTTTCGCCTCTAAAAAGAGTAAAAGCCCGGCATTGGTACATTTCCCTTAGGTCCAAACTATGCAAATGTACTAAGGTTTGAGTGTGCAATGTCACGTCTTTCCATACACCACCACAAGGTTGTTCTTTTCTGAAGTGTTAAAATCAAAAGTTTTTAGATTATTTATGGTGATTTTATTTGGTTTTCACAGTTTAGGTTCAGAGCTGCATCTGTAAAACATTTACTTGCGTTATTTTTAGAAAAAAATATCCTAACTTACAATGACAGCAGATTTTTATTGAAAATATGAATAATCCAATCTTCTAAATCTAATCAATCCTTCTTGGGGTCTTGGGTTGCTGGAGCCTATCCAGCAGCCCAAGTACAAACTGAACACACACAACTACATTCACACATACAGGGACAATTTAGAGACACCGTTCCACCTACGAAGCATGTGTTTGGACTGTAAGAAGAGGAATACATGTGGAGAACACACCATCAGAAAGAGGACACAGACGGGATTCAAACTTTCTCACTGTGAGTGCTAACCACTACACCACCATGTAGCCCCCGAAATAGCAATAATGTTACATTTATGACATTTTAAAACACTAACAATAAAAAAAACTTGATTATTTACTGATGATCTTAAGAATTCAGAAAAGTAGAGATGAAAAAAAACACATTAAAAGTCTGTGGCAAAATAAAAAAATGTAATTAATATCATGTTTCATCACTATTACTACAAATTAAATGAACTGCAATAAAAAAAAACATACAAATATGGTATTTGAATGCACATTTATTACGCTGAATAGTAAAGACAGAACATTTATCCTGAAGTTGGTTTGTCACTTTAAAAACTCTGATCCTCTTTTCATCTGTTGGTATCTTGTATTGTGTTGGTTTGTGTGCATAAGTGTGTGCATGTGAACTGCAGTTGGCCTTGTGTACATATTAGCATGTTTGTATGTGAGGATTTTTGGAACTGACTGGTAAGTTTGCAACGTTTTAGTGTGTGTGGACAGGCCCCGCCCCTTTTGATTAACACTTACCTGCCAGTAATGATTATAAACCTCCACCAACCTATCGCTTTATGATTATACTCCGTCCAACTTCCTTAATCCTTACCCCTCTCCCATCTTTAACATCCTACTCTCTAGTTTTCCCTCTTCTTCTTTTCCGCCCGGTCCAACAAAAAAAGTATATAAAGATAGTTAATATAGATAAAGTTTAGCCTCATATATAGAGAGGATTTATAAAAATATACACCTCATGTGTCAGAAGATTCAGAACCCACTATAGTAACAGTCAAATGAGTCTAACAGGACAAGTAAAAAATCTATATATATTTGATTATGTCGATTTTAGCCAAAATGAATGTGTCATTTTCAAGGACGTACTTTCTACAGAGCAGCAGGAGTTCAGCAGATATTTGCCTCAGAGTTGTGACGGTGGAAGTAAGTCTCAACTGATGTCCCATCATTCCTTCGTTAACACTCTTTCCTGCTTTCTTTACTTTTGAATAAAGAAATATTTAAAAATGCAGTTTTAAAATATTAAATTATCCTCCATCGTGAGAAAAAACCTACAAGAAAATGTTAAAAACAGGACTTTCATTGGAGTGGGTCTTTAACCCTTTAACACCAGAAGCGCAAAATCAACACAAAATCTTTTACCTTTTTAACCGTTAACGGATCAACATAATTCCAGCAGAATCAGCTGGAAATATGTTGATCACGTTCAGAAAATGACAGTAAATCAAAGAACATAAACACTGGAGCTCCAGTGTTAAAGGGTTAAAAATCCTATTAAGAGAGGGAAAATCCTTACTTGGATAAATAACCTATTGCTACAGATGATGTCAAACATGAAAAAAAGAGCAGTACTTTGATTTACTGTGTGCCAACGTATTCTCTTTGTTACAAATCCAACAACATTTTTTTCATCGGCTCCTGATTCATAAAATTTGAATAAAGGAGAACTCAGAAATTATCTTATTTCGATATATGTGTCCTCCATTATGAGAAAAATACAACATGTTTTGAACACAGTTTTTTTCTCTTTAATCACTAGTGAAGTTCAAGGAGTTCCAATCTAATATTGTAACAGCGTCCACACCGTACTCTGAACTGCCCTTCCTGTTGTCCACGGAAAATATTCAACCATTGTGAAATAGAAACTGCGACACATTAAATGACGGCTGAGCCACTCTGATCACATGGGCACAATGTCACTTCAACATCCTTGAAACTGAGCCAACTTCATTAATCACATTTTCAAAAAAAAAAAAAAAAAAAAAAACAGCTTTGCTCAGCTTTTCTCTTGACTGCTCATGCATATCAGTTGTACAGTAAGCACATATTTTAGAAATATTGTTGTAACCTTTTGTCCTATTTGTGAATCTGTTAATCCTTCAAATCTTACTAAAAATATGATTTTTTTTTTTCAAATTTCTATGAAAAATTGAAAATGAGTTTGTTCAACTCTTGCTTTGAGGAAATAAAGCGTTCTACTCCTCTTCAGGGATCAATTATTTAGTTCAGCTTAGAATTTTTGAAGATTCAATCAAAAAGACGCCCTGAAGGGAAACCTCTTCCACTATTCTGACAGCGGGCTCAAAATGACCCGATTTTAATGCTAAGTTGGCACAGTCTGTGTTGTGGTTTGGTGGTCGGAGCGGCAAAAGGGTTTTTTTTTCCTCTACTGGGGGAGCAGTTACTTTTTTTGTCGTCCCCATGCGTAAGGGTTTTCTCAGGGTAGTCCTGCTTCCTCCCACAAGACATGCACACTACATTGAGATAGTGTTGTGAATTATCATTGATGTAAGTGTAAATCTTTACATGTGGTCATGGATTTGGCAGCAAATTCTCCAGTTTGATTATCTTTTTGCAGAAATGTCAGAAGGTTGCTACTTTTTGACATATTTATTTGAACTTATCAAAAATTAATAGAAATAAGGAGACATGATCAGACTAGTTGAGGCAGAAATAGAATTTTAATAAAATAATAATGATTATGTGCATATAATTAATAAGATCGTGTGAAGAAGACAGACTGGAAACCCCGAGGTCAAAGTGGGAAACACCTCTGAAAGTGGTAGAAAGAGAGAGCAAAGATCCTGTGGGACTTCCAGATACAGACAGACCGGATGGTAATGGAGAACCAACAAGACATCGTCGTTCAAGTGATGGCAACATCAGGGAGAAGGAACATGGAAACAAAGGCCTGGAAACAAATGATTATTTTAATAGTCGGCTAATCATTGATTATTTTTTCCGATTAGTCGACTAATCTGGTCATGCGCAAACTGGATTTAAAACACACTTCTTTATCATCATTAGTTTTAAACTAACTAAAAACTAGATATATAGAATTACCTATTAGTGTGAATACTGCAAGCTGAATTTGGCCACTGAAGATGCTGAAATTGATATCTAAAAACACTTAAGTTGATAGCTAAAAAATGCTGAAGCTAATAGCTGAAAACACTGAAGTTTACAGTTTAAAACACTGAAGCTGATAGCCAACTAAAATATTAGTTAAATGCCAAATGCCAAATTTTTCATTTTTTTTACTAAAAAACAGGAAAAAAGCCTAAATTAGCCAAAACCGCAAGCATGTAGCTGAAACATTAGCTAAACTCCAAAATAGTCTAAAAAACAAAAAATAAGAAAAATAAATAAATTAGCCAAAATACCTAGCATGTAGCTGAAATATTAGCTAAACTCCAAAATAGCCTAAAAACAAAACAAATCCTAAATTAGCCAAAATACCTAGCATTTAGCTGAAATATTAGCTAAACTCCAAAATAGCCTAAACACTGAAAAAAAGCCTAAATTAGCCAAAAATAGCTAGCTTGTAGCTGAAATATTAGCTAAATTCCAAAATAGTCTAAGAAAACCTTAACAAGTGCCAAAATAGTCAAAAAAGCTAGCAGAATGCCATTATAACTTGTAACTTTACTACACTCCATATAATATAAAGTAACGACTAATCAACTCTTAAATTAGTTGACGATTATTTTAATAGCCGATTAGTCGACTAATCGTGGCAGCCCCACTGGAAAGTGACAGTGGTCATGCTTCAACAGATATCATTCTTTAATCGTGGTTTCCCTTTCTCCAAACATAAGCTCTCTCATTTGAAAGTAACTGCCAAGTTTTCACATCCTCAACTCCCGACTTGCTCCCACTTCCTCCTTTTTTGTTTTCGCTTGTCAGAGGATGGAAATTCTGGGTATCCGTTTATCCTTAAAAGCGTGTTTCAGTGTGAAACTGTGGATGTGTGTCTGGACAAAAACATCCACCAGTAAATTACTGACCAAAATAATAATAATTGTTCATGCTCCAACTGTTTGTTGTAACTGTAATGTGAAATAAAATAAACTTTCTGTTTGTGTTTGGTGAGAAACTAAATTGCATGCTGTCAGTCACCTTCAATGTATAGTCTATGTACTGTGCAAGTTTGAATGGATCCAGTCTAATTTCTAATTGTATCAATGAAAATATATATATATATATTCTACATTTCTGTCTATTTTCTGGAGCAGACAGCTTCCTCCCACACAGCGGATCACGGTATTCTCCTGTCGTGTCTGTTTGTCATCAGGGGACTGCCCTCAAGACAACTTATGCAAACAGGAGATGCCGATTCTAACTGAATTAACGGCAACTTCTTCAACTGATGTGTCTTTTTTTATTATTTTTTTAATATACTAGGCCGAGATACAGGCTAATACATGCTTTTGTATGGTAAAACTTAAATATTTCAAAGACCCATTCCAATCATCTTTTGATCCATTTTTAACCCTTTAACAACGGAGCTCCAGTGTTTATGTTCTTTGATTTACTGTAATTTTTTTAATTATCATTAGGCATTTTTAACAGAATCTAAAAACCTTTATTGTTTTCTGGGACATAGTTTCTGCAGAGCGGCAGGTGTTCATTGGGAATTAACTTCTGAAACCATTGGTGCGAAGCAACCCCTCCCCCACTTCCCATCACCATCCATCTGTTTACACTCTCCCCCCCCTGCTAGCTTGTAGCCACTCACACCCCCATGGATCTATTTGTCTACGTCGGGGGTCTGCTACCTTTAATACAAAAAGAGCCATTTGGGTCGGTTTCTCACTGATCATAGGAGTCTTATTTAATCTTGTTTAAAATGTAGATGTTAGTTATACTTTTAAACATTTATAAAATGTATTTCTTCCTCTTTGGGCATAAATTCACTGAAATACATGGTGGAAAAGCCTTTTTTTTTCTAAATGTGAAATAATTTTTTACTTCCTTTCAAAATAAAAGCCATCCCGTGTCTCATAGGATCATCCTTTTCCCTACTTACTACTGATGTTAACCTGAACATCATCTTCATTGGTTTGTTATTCAATAGAAACAGATTCTCCCTTCTGTTCGTTTAATAAACAACATTGTGCGGCATAAAATATGTGCTTTAAACTGATAAAATAAGATCATCTTACTTCACTAATGTCAGCAGGGTTGTAAGAAACTTAATAGTTTCTGTTACTGTTCTAGGAGCACCTCAGCCATAACTTTATAAACCTAATAATCTAAGTTAAAATGATGACAACTCAGTATTTTTTTTAAGTTTGAGCTACTTCTTCACCCAGAGAGCAAAACTGAGGAGTAGAAGAGCCACATGTGGCTCGGGAGCTTCAGGCTGCAGACCCCTGGTCCACATGGAGGCATCAGAATGAAGGGAAGCAGGGAGTTTTGAGTAGTTTTGAGTCTGCCTGATTGGATTTTTTACGTCACAAATAGGATCTTTTACAAACGTCTGCGCCTGATTTTATGATTTGAATGAAAAAACATCCAGAAAAGCTGAATTTTGTTTATGTATGTCCTTTATTGTGAGAAAAATGTCCCAAGAACATGTTAAAAACAGCACTTTTCTCTTCCTGTTACTGAGCTGAATTTGTGTCTCTAGTTAGATCTGTTGAATAAAAGCATCAAAACACACTTTTTGTTCCACGTGTTCTTTTTGATTGTCAAAATGTGTAGAAATCTCCTGCGGACACACCAGCAGATGATGCACTGGTTCCAATGTGCTGAATGTTCTTTTTTGTGATTGTTAGTAGCACTGTCTGCCACCCACATGGTGAGCCGGCGCTCTTGCAGTGCTTTGGTATATGAAGCAATGTGCCTGTGAGATCACTCATCTGTCACTTCTGCTGAAAGGATGGGCGTGTTCCTGCATCGTAGGTCAGACTCTGGGTTCTAGGGGACACCTTGTTTTCCAGAGAAACAGTCAGATGATGCACACTGAGCTTTAGTACATTTGACATTTCAGATTTCATGGGCTGTGCACGATTTATGCAACAATGTTCAATTAGGATGCTGAGCAACTTATTTTTTTTTTATTCTTGCTTACAGAAGGATCAAAAGGTGTGTCAGTCTCAACAAAACACCTTTAATGTCAGCGATATTCTGTCATAAATTCAGTCAGTTTTATCACTCTAAATGTAGCTCTTTAGATATTTGGTATTTTATACCTAATTTTAATGCAAATATCCAGATTTTCTTTTAAAGAAAAAAAGTTAATGCAGGTCAACATTAGCTAAAACCGTATTATCAAGAAAAGCTTTTTTCATGAGGATCCGTCAGGATATGAAAAAAACGCTAAAATATATTCTTCTTATTTTAAAACCAATATTTTTTTTTCCAATTTCACAAACTTTTTGAGATCTCCTTATTACTTAATGATTTTATTTTACTGGTTAGATATAAATAGTGTAATAATTCAGCTTCAATAGTTGCTCGGTTTTTCCAGTTTAGCCCTAATTTACAATGGCACGCACAGTTAGAAAGGTGCTTTTAAAATATAATTTAATTACAGGCAGGAGTGCTGATTTTCATTATTTCTGCCTAATTTTTAATCTAGTTTGCTGAATCAGATATACATTAACTGGTAGGATAGTACAGTTTTTATTTACTTACCAAATAACTCCAAATAAACCACACATGGAATAGAAAGTTACTTTAGTTTAATCACTTTATAGGATTTTCTTGAATCAACAGATTAATTTTGTCTCTAAATTTATTTTCCCCAAACTTAATTAATTAAATAAATGCTGCTTTTAAAATATTATGTGGTTTACAAAATAAAAAAATGCCAACAAATTTTCAGAAACATTTTCTGTACATTTTTTAAAACATCTTCTAAAGTTGGAGATTTGTCTTCATGAGCCACAAACTTTTGTCCGTTTAAACAAAGTCAGATGAATTTGTTAAAGTTTAAATGAACCTTAGGTGAAGAAAAATATAAAAATAGTTTTTAATAAGTTGAATAGAAATTTTTTAAACATTTTATGTTTATTTGTTCAATTTCAGTTGTTTTTCCTGTCAATATGTGGAGTGAAAATAGACTCATGGATTGTGTATTCACATGTACACTTGAATGTCAAAAACATAAAAATACAGAATAAAATTAACACACGCGTTACATGAAATTATAACAGCTTAAAACTAACAAAGCAACTCATACACATACAAATCTTTAATTAGTACTTCCACCTGATATACAAAACTTGATTTTTTTCTAATTTCTTGAACAGATATGCCCATTAATTACAATTTAAGTAAATTAAAAAGTCTAAATATGTGTTTTTAAAACACTTATCGCTTTATTTTTAAGTTTTCCAGAATTAGTCCAGAATCTAAAGGTTCCAGTGAAACTATTTTCTCTCCATACCTGTGAACCATTAATATGAAAAACACAGCAAATAATCAAATAATTGAATTTATAAAATTCTTAATTATACAATCAAAGTAAAAAATGAAATTAAAAAGGGAAGAAAGAATGCTAGGTTGCCAGCTAGGTATCTGTTAGCTAGCTTAGCGAGGTTGCTAGGTAATTGGGTAGGGTGATATGGTGTTCTTTTCCATATTCTTTAACATATAATGTAAATTTAGTTTCTAAAATAACCAATAAAAATTTTTGAGTGAGTTATGTAAATGGAAAGGAAGCAGTGGCGAGTTTATGTCTATTCATGATGCTGTGGGGAAAGAAGCAGAAGTAGTTGGCTGTCAATGTAAAATGGCTCATAAGACATTAGTCTTTATGAATTAGTAGTGATGCATACATTTAGTTGAATTAAACTAAATATACTATCTAATGACTTTAAGATATCTCTTTTTCTTTCACAGAATTGGACACAACTTTTCATAGTAAATTACACTGCTCAATAAATAAAGGGAACACCTAAACAAGTCAATGTTACTCCAAGTTAATCACACTTCTGGGTAATCAAACTTCCAATTAGGAATCAATACTGACTCACAATCAATGTCATGTTTTTGTTCAAGGGGAATAGACAACAGCTTGAAAAAATAGACGATCAGCAAGACACTCCAAAAAAGGAGTGATGACCATGGACAACCTCTCCGCCATTTTGTTTTATGGCTGATTTGGTGACTTTTGAATGTTGTCACTCCAACAATACCATAAGACGACTTCTACAGCCCACACAAGTGGCCCAGGTAGTGCAACTCATCCAGGACGGCACATTAAAGCGGGCTGTGGCGAGAAGTGTGTTTAAGACATTCTCACTCCCAACTCCTCACATATTGACGTTTGGCTAAGAACTCCTCTGTGTCAAAAATTTACATTTTGTGTTTCCCCAACTTGTCGTTTTTTGACGTGGTGGCTGTTCCCATTTATTCACGGGGCCCCAACCTCTGGGCCACGAAGTACAACTGGTCCAGTACCGGGACGCAGAG